>NC_053028.1:664148462-664338780 GCF_003073215.2 Triticum urartu | reverse complement strand
GAGCAATTGACAGAATTGAGCATAGTTATGAGAATATCTAGGTATGATCATGTATATAGGCATCACGTCCGAGACAAGTAGACCGACTCCTGCCTGCATCTACTACTATTACTCCACACATCGACCGCTATCCAGCATGCATCTAGAGTATTAAGTTCAAGAGAACAGAGTAATGCTTTAAGCAAGATGACATGATGTAGAGGGATAAACTCATGCAATATGATGAAAACCCCATCTTGTTATCCTCGATGGCAACAATACAATACGTGCCTTGCAGCCCCTACTGTCACTGGGAAAGGACACCGCAAGATTGAACCCAAAGCTAAGCACTTCTCCCATTGCAAGAAAGATCAATCTAGTAGGCCAAACCAAACTGATAATTCGAAGAGACTTGCAAAGATAACCAATCATACATAAAAAATTCAGAGAAAATTCAAATATTGTTCATAGATAAACTTGATCATAAACCCACAATTCATCGGTCCCAACAAACACACCACAAAAGAAAATTACATCGAATAGATCTCCACAAGAGAGGGGGAGAACTTTGTATTGAGATCCAAAAACAGGGAAGAAGCCATCTAGCTAATAACTATGGACCCGAAGGTCTGAGGTAAACTACTCACACTTCACCGGAGAGGCTATGGTGTTGATGTAAAAGCCCTCCGTGATCGATGCCTCCTCCGGCGGAGCTCCAGAACAGGCCCCAAGATGGGATCTCGTGGATACAGAAAGTTACGACGGTGGTATTAGGATTTTGGCTCTGTATCTGATCATTTGGGGGTACATAGGTATATATAGGAGGAAGAAGTACGTCGGTGGAGCAACAGGGGGCCCGCGAGGGTGGAGGGCGCGCCTGGGGGGTAGGCGCGCCCCCTACCTCATGGCCTCCCTGTTGGTTGCTTGACATAGGGTCCAAGTCTCCTAGATCATGTTCGGTGAGAAAATCACGTTCCGAAGGTTTCTTTCCGTTTGGACTCCGTTTGATATTCCTTTTTTTCGAACTCCTAAAATAGGCAAAAAAACATCAATTCTGGGCTGGGTCTCCGGTTAGTAGGTTAGTCCCAAAAATAATATAAAAGTGGATAATAAAGCCCAATAATGTCCAAAACAGTAGATAATATAGCATGGAGCAATCAAAAATTATAGGCCGATGCTAGGCGTAAGCCGGCTGATGGCACCCAAATATAAGCCGTCTTAATAACCGTCCGATCGTGCATATAATAGCCGTTTACTTTGTCTCGCCATGCAGCGCCCAAGAGTGGCGCTCCAAGCACGCCCATCAGCATGGAGGCAGCAGCTGGATGCAACGGCCGCGACGCCACTCGAGCTGCGGTACAAGAAGTTCGTCGAAGCTGCGATGCAACGGACACCACCGCCCGAGCTGCGATGTAGAGAGGCCGCCGGAGTTGTGATGTAGCACCCGCCGCCGCCGGAGCTGCGATGCAGCGTTCCTCGATGCTGCCGGAGCTGCAATACAACTACCGTCGAAGATGCGATGCAGCAGTCCTTGACGCTGCGGGAGCTTCGATGCAATGGTCCTCGATGCCGCCGGCGAGATCCTATGATGAAATTGTGTCACAGCACATTGCGTGTTGCTATGCAGCTCCACCGGCGGTGAGACCCGGGGCGCACGTCGCAGCATGACGGGCGTTGCAGTAGCTCCTCCACCGGCGAGATCCATCGCAACTCATAACAGCAGGGGCGTTGCATGGCAGCTCCCACTACTAGGAAAAGGGCTAAAGATGAAATTGACACTAATGGCGCACCAGAGAAGTGGTGCACCACTACTATATACTAATGGCGCACCATGTGGAGATGTGCCATTAGTGTGGAAGACACTAATGGCGCACCAGGCACACGGTGCGCCACTAGTAACAAAATGTTTTTTTTTCATTTTTTCAAACATACTAATGGTGCATCTGGGCAGAGTGCGCCATTAGTAGTTAGAACTACTAATGGCGCACCAGCCATAGAGTGCGCCACTACTGTATTTTTTTTCTTTTTTGCAAAACTACTAATGGCGCATCGTTGCATAGTGCGCCATTACTAGTTTAAACTAGTAATGGCGCACTGTGCCACGGTGCGCCATTAGTATAAAAATTATTTTTTTTACTTTTTTGCAAAACTACTAATGGCGCATGTCTGTGTGGTGCGCCATTAGTATGTTGGGTTACTAATGACGCATGGCTGTGTGGTGTGCCATTAGTAAGCTAGGACCAGCTAGATACTTTTGGACAGCCACACCTACACACTCACTTTCCCCACTTCATTCCCCCCACCTCCTTCTCTCAGCTTGTCGGCTGCCTCCTCCTCCTCACCTCATTTGCACCATAGATTCATCAAAATTAAGTGTTGAAATTACCTTTTTTGATAGGTCAGTAAGGGGAAAGCTAGCTTCATGTTGTAGATCTACTTTTTTTCTCCCTACCTCGCTCCAACAACGTGCACATGCACTTTTTGTGGCCTAGCTAGATCTATGTATGTTTGTGGTGTTGCATATGTTTGTGGTGTTGCATATATGTTCGTGTTTGCAGGTACCGGTATTTGAAATGCGATAGTTGCCAATATTTTGCCGGAATGTTGATTCATTTCCGCTTCGGCGAGAATTTTGGCACTATGCATTCTTTTTGGTCGTATTTTTAGGGAAAGTCATGCCAAATTTTTTCTTGGTTCTAAAATATCATTTTGCTCTACCCCGCAGGCGACCATGGTCCGCACGATGACCGAAGGCATCGTGAATAGGTTTTTCAGCTCTGCGAAGGCCGAGATGCTTCAAAAGAACGAGACAAAGATAAGATGTCCGTGTCAAAGATGCAAGCTGAAGAGCCTTATTGCGGACCCAGATTCCGGGCAGGTGCGGGACCACCTGCTCTTGCGTGGTTTCATGGATGGCTATCGGTGGCAAGGTGATGAAGATGACTATGAAGTCGTCCATGGGGGCCGGGCAAGAAATGAGGAAGGGCAGCAAGACAACCACCGTGGCTCGGGCGGGCGAGAAGACGAAGAATCTCCAGGACATGATCACGACGGTGATGCTGTACACAGTCATCATGTAGAAGATGCCGGACATGATGATGAGGAAGATGCCGGAGCAGACGAAGGGCATGATCATGAAGATCAAGATGCCGGAGGAGCAGATGATGATGGACCATCGATGGGCTGGGTGCAGGACCCTCATATTCAAGAGCTGCTTCTCAAGGAGACGGATAACGCAAGAGCTGCCGCCCGAGAGAAAGCCAAGATGGATCAACTGGAGATAGACGCGGTTACTCCATTGTATGAAGGATGTAGACCCGAGGATACCCGCCTGAAAGTAATGCTCATGGCTTTGGAGATGAAGGTAAAACACAAAATGACCAACGCATGCTTCGACGAGAACATGTCATTCTGGCACGAACGTCTTCCCAAGGGGAACAAGTGCCCGACCAGTTTCGAGGAGGCGAAGAAAGCCGTGTGTCCTCTGGATTTACCGCACGTGAAATACCATGTGTGCATGAACAATTGCATCATTTATCGGGGCGAGCATGCGGAGTCTACCATATGTCCGATGTGCGGCGTCACTCGATACAAGAAGAGGAAGAAAGCTCCTCGAAAAGTGGTGTGGTACTTTCCGATCACTCCTCGTCTGCAGCGGTATTTCGCGGACCCAAAGGTAGAAAAGCTCCTACGTTTCCACGCGGATAGGGAGGAGAAGAAGCGAGAAGATGACGCAAATGATCCGGAGATAAATAAAAAAGACAAGATGCTGAGTCACCCTAAGGATGGGAGCCAGTGGCAAGCGTTGAACTTCGAACACCCAGAATTTGGGAAGGATCCAAGGAACATCGTGTTGGGCGCGAGCACCGATGGAGTCAATCCGTTTGGCAGCCAGAGAAGCACACGTAGCACCTGGCCTGTGTTTGTGTGGATGTACAACCTTCCCCCCTGGTTGTGCATGAAGAGGAAGTACATTCACATGAGTATGCTAATTGAAGGGCCGAAACAACCAGGGAACGACATCAATCTGTATCTGGGGCTGCTGAAAGAGGAGCTAGACACGCTGTGGAAAATGCCGGCCAATACGTGCGACGCTGCAGAGAAAGAATATTTCCCGATGAGAGCCGCACTGCTCACGATGGTGCACGACTATCTCGGTTACGGATATCTCGCGGGGCAGGTGGTCCATGGATTTTCTAGATGCGTCAGGTGCATGGATGACACAATGTATCGCCAACTAGATAGAGATCCCGGGTCTTCGAAAACCGTGTTCATGGGACATCGAAGGTGGCTTCGCGGCGATGACCCGTGGAGGAAACGCAAGGATCTGTTCGATGGTAAAACCGAACTCCGAAGACGCCCGCATACGAGGAGCGGCGAGGAAATAGACGGGCTGTTGAAAAATTGGAAAGATTGCCCACTACCGGGAAAGAAGCAAAAGGCGCCAGAGCCGGGAAAGAAGCGAAAGGCGCCAGAGCCGTTGCTGAAGGTATGGAAAACGAGGTCTGTTTTCTGGGACTTACCGTACTGGAAGATCCACCGTGTGCCTCACAGCCTTGATGCCATGCATATCATGAAGAACGTGTGCGGGAGTCTGCTTGGTACCCTGCTCAACATTCCAGAGAGGACCAAAGATGGGCCGAAAGCAAGGGCAGACTTGAAATCAATGGGCATCAGGCAGGAGCTTCACGCTAATGATGATGATGATGATGATGATGATGATGAGGCGAAGCAGGACACAAAAAGTCGTCGCAAAGGCAAAAAGGCCAAGAAGACCGGAAATGACTACCCTCCCACGTGCTTCACTCTAAGTCAGGTGGAGATCGAGCAGTTTTTCACCTGCCTTGTAGGAGTAAAACTTCCTTACAGTTACGCGGGGAAGATAAGCAGATACCTAGACCCAGCGAAGCAGAAGTTCAGCGGGATGAAGTCTCACGACTGTCACATGCTGATGACGCAGATACTTCCAGTTGCAATCCGTGGGATCATGGACGCGCACGTCCGTGAAACGCTATTTGGCCTATGCAACTTTTTCGATGTCATCTCTCGGAAGTCGGTTGGCGTGAGGCAACTCAGAAGGCTACAGGAAGAGATCGTGGTGATACTATGCGAGCTGGAGATGTACTTCCCACCCGCATTCTTCGACATTATGGTGCATCTGCTAGTCCATATCGTGGAGGATATCATCCAACTCGGGCCGACGTTCCTGCACAGCATGATGCCGTTCGAAAGGATGAATGGTGTCATCAAAGGATACGTTCGCAACATGTCACGTCCAAAGGGAAGTATAGCCAGGGGCTTTCTGACCGAAGAGTGCATCTCCTACTGCACGAATTATCTAGGCATCGAAAACCCCGTTGGTCTGCCCGTCAACAGGCACCTCGGCAGGCTCGCTGGATGGGGTCACCGTGAGGGTCGCCGCGAAATGCATGTGGACTTCGAGGGTCGACTCGCCGACTTTGAAAGAGCAAACCTAGTCGCGCTACAACACATAGACGTGGTCGATCCTTGGGTGGTAGAGCACAAAACCTTTATTGAGAAGACATACAATGACCGAGGCCAACAGAGGACGGACGGAGATATAATCAAAGAGCACAACTCATGTTTCACGCGTTGGTTCAAGCAGAAGCTTCTGTCGTAACCTTTACATGTGGATTCTTCCGCGGAAGAACAACTCATATTCGCCTTGTCACAGGGCGCCGAGCACAACCTGATGACCTATGAGGCGTACGATATCAACGGCTACACATTCTACACCGAGGACAAGGACATGAAGAGCGATGGTTATCAGAACTCCGAGGTAACAATGGAATCCTACACCGGTAACGACAAGGACAGATACTATGGAAGGATCGTGGAGATCTGGGAGCTGAGCTACGCTGGAGAGAAGGTCCCGATGTTCCGTGTCAGATGGGCCAAGAGCGTCCTAAAAGAAGACCGGCATTTCACCACCATGGTTATACCCGAAGCCAAATCCAAGACCGCGGGCACAAACGTCACCGTGAAAAATGAGCCATGGGTACTGGCTTCCCAAGTGGACCAATGCTTCTTCATTACCGACCCATCAAAGCCCAGTCGTGTTGTCGTGACACTGGTAGAAAAAGGGCCTGTTGTCCCGGTTCCTGAACCGGGACTAAAGGGTAGGTACTAATGCCCTGTCCCTTTAGTCCCGGTTCAATCCAGAATCGGGACTGATGGGCCTCCACGTGGCCTGTGCGCGGAGCCCAGGCAGGAGACCCTTTGGTCCCGGTTGGTGGCACCAACCGGGACCAATAGGCATCCACGCGTCAGCATTTCTGTGGCTGGGGTTTTTGTTTTTGTTTTGAAAGGGGGGGGGGTTGGGGGTTTTGGGGGGTTAATTTAGGTGTTTCATATATTGTGTTAGCTAGCTATAATTAATAGAGAGAAGTGTCCTCTCTTATGTCCGTGCTTGGTCGACGCTACGTACTATACATACGTATAGAGAGGATTAGACACGCTAGCTAGCTAGTAAGCAAACGAAGGAAACAGAAGATCGTCATGAACATATATGCATACAGAGAGAAGTGATATCGACCTCCTCTCCTTCTCTAAGAGATTGGTCGAACAACAAGTTCTCGTATATCTATCCGACACTACCGGCTACATATATACAATAATTATCTCTTACAAATATAATCATACGGACTCATGGTCCACATAGTATTCTCTGTCTTCAGCGATCACGTGGTCAAGAAAGAATGCCGCCAATTCCTCTTGAATTGCTCGCATGCGAGCTGGTGCTAGGAGTTCATCCCGCTTCCGAAACATCTAATTTGAAGAAGGGGGTCAATACATATATATATGAATGAATGGAACTCAACACAAATGATGGTAATAAAATAAAATTGTGAATGTTGTTATTTACGTACTTCATATTGTTCGTCAGTGTAGCCCCGCTCACAGGTCGTGTGGCGGATGGACTCGCAAACGTAGTATCCACAGAAATCATTCCCTTGTTCCTGCCACAACCACTTTACAAGAAATAGAGGTCAATCAAACTGATAAGCAAGAATGCCAAATCAATAGGAGATGCGCGGAACATGCTACTATAGTACTTACTTTCGGGTGTCTAAATTGCAGCTTCTTTGGGAGTCCTGGAGCTTTTTTGGAGAATTTTTTCCAAACCCTGCCAGACAAAGAAAACAATTACTTGATATATCAGGAAATGAACAAAGTTGCTGATATGGTGGATAATGATCGATTTAACTTACTTCTCGAGCATTTGAGTCATGTCCGCATAGTCCTGGGGATCTTTTCGTCTTGAGTCTAAGACAGTTACTAGTCCCTGCTCAAGCTTAATCTCTAGGAGAATATAGTGGTAACTGCACACACATGCATAACTAATCAATTACATTACTATAACCTTGACTAATATATAAGGGAAACCGAATACGCACAAGACAGTAACACTCACTTGAAGTTGTAAGGAAAGAGTATTATATCTTTGTTTTCATTTATTACCAACGATCGTAGCAAGTTGGCCTCGGTATCTGCGGCATGAAATTTAACCTAAGTTGCATCTATGAGATATGTGTTAATGAACCCAATATCACCGACTTGTCTTTTCTTCAATTCGGCAATCTTCAATCTGCATACTATAGTGAGGATGATTATAAATACATGCAATGAAAGAGCTGAGCTATATAGAGAGACTTAATGACAGAAGTAGTACTACTTACAGACAGTAGCAGGTGACCGTTGTTTTATCGAGGGCCAATTGATTGAAAAACTGAAAGAACTCCTCAAATGGAACAGGAAACAGTTCAATTCCAACGAGGTCATGCTCCTTTTTAACTTTCACATACAAAGTACTCCTCCCCTAGAGACTCTGCAGATTTTCAAGTACCAATCATGCAATCTTTGCATCAGCGTTGATAGAGATCTTTCATCTTTGACGAGAGGCTTCTCGTACTCGTATCTTTGTATCTGCACCTCCATGGGTTCATAATGTACATCGCCGGGCAGGTAATCGCCAAGATTGCTATAACCGGGCACCATCCTCGGATCATTAGCGACGTTGTTGCTAGGCACCTTGAGTGGGGGGCACGATTGCTTCGCTTGTTCGCCGAGCTGGGCAATTTGTTTCCCAGCTCTTCGTTCTTTCAGCCTTTGATCACTGACAGTACTTCCCGACCGCTCCGCTTCGGCAAATTCCTTTCCAATAATGCGCTCATAGTTTCCTTTCGGCGGAGACTTGGGTGGTTTTGTCAGGGCAGCCAGAGTGCGCTTCGCTTTCACCGGATCTACCTTCTCCTCCGGAGGTGGATGTTTCTTTGCTTTCACCCCTTCAAAGAAGTTCCTCAATTCTTCTCGCGTGATCTCGGCATTCTCCTCCAGGGTCCTCTCGTATGGTAACTTCTCTGGAGTCTTCAGAGAAGGACCGAATCTGTATGTCCTCCCGCCTCTGGCTGTACTACTAGACGCCGGCAGAGCAGACAGAGCGGTTGTCTTCTTTACTTGCTTACGAGGCGGCGGAGAAGGACTACGACACGCCAGAGCAGCCGGAGCGGCAGCAGGTCTCTTCCACCCTTGCTGACAAGGCGGAGAAGGAGGAAGCTGGTTGCTCGGGCGCGTCGGCGCAGGCGGAGAAGGAGGCGGAGTGCCGCCACGCGCCGGAGAAGGAGCCGGTCGAGTGCCCTGATCGTCACTCACTGGAGGAGGAGGCGGTGGAGGAGGCGGGGTGCCCTGACTCGCCGGAGGAGGAGGCGGTGGAGGAGGCGGAGTGCCCTGACTTGCCGGAGGAGGAGGAGGAGGCGGAGGTGTCCAGTTCGGAAGGTTGGTGAGCTCCTTCTGCCATAGGCATGGAGTCTTCAGAGCAGACCCCAGCCTAGTCTCCCCTTCACCGGTAGGGTGGTCAAGCTGGAGGTCCTCAAATCCCTCCATTATTTCATCTACCATCACCCTAGCACATCCTTCTGGAATCGGCCGACAGTGAAAAGTTGCGCCGGGTTCAGTAGGATAAATAGAGCCAACAGCCGCCTTGACCTTCAAATTCATCCATTGTGTCATAAGGTGGCAATTTTGAGACTCCGTGATAGCATCCATGGGATAGCTGGCAGGAGCCGTCAAGGCATGCTCCGGCTGAAGCAGCTCGGTGGAAGCCATGCTGCTTCTCCGCTGAGATGGCGGGGTAGCTTCGGGGGAAGCTTCGGCAGTATGTTTGCTGCGATTTGCTTCTCGTTCCTCTATCGCTTGTACCCTTACTTGCAGCGCCTGCATTTGGGTCTGCTGCAATTTTTTCCTCCTCTCCTGGGATTTGTAACCTCCTGCGTCCGGAAACCCAACGTTCCACGGAATGGAGCCTGGCGTGCCTCTTGTCCGTCCAGGGTGCTCAGGATTCCCGAGGGCCATTGTGATCTCGTCGTTCTCTCTATCTGGAAAGAACGTTCCCTTGCTGCGCCACTTCGATATACTGCTGAAGCTTCCTGACTGGTATGTCCATCTGATCGTTCGTCCAAATGCGCTTCCCTATTACAGGGTCCAAGGTTCCGCCAGCCCCAAAGAACCAAGTCCGGCAACGGTCTGGCCAGTTAATTGTCTCTGGTTCGACCCCTTTATCAACCAGATCATTCTCAGTCTTGGCCCACTTAGGCCGGGCTACGAGGTAGCCACCCGACCCCGTGCGATGGTGATGCTTCTTCTTCGCAGCATTTTGCTTGTTTGTCGCCGACATCTTCTTACTCTTTTCCGATGTCTTGTGGGCCACAAATGCGGGCCAGTGATCTCTGATCTTCTCATATCTGCCCTTGAATTCTGGTGTCTCTTTATTTTCGACAAACTTATTCAGTTGTTTCTTCCACCTCCTGAATAGTTCTGCCATCCTCTTAAGAGCAAAAGACTTGATTAATTGCTCTTTAACTGGCTTCTCTGGATCATCCTCTGGCGGTAGGGTGAAGTTTGACTTCAGCTCAGTCCACAGATCATTTTTCTGCATATCATTGACATAACACACCTCAGGGTCTTCTGTAGCCGGCTTTAACCATTGCTGGATGCTGATCGGGATCTTGTCCCTAACCAAAACCCCGCACTAAGCAACAAATGCGCTCTTTGTCCGGAGGAGTTCAATCGGTTGGCCGTCGGGCGCGATTGCTATGATCTCAAACTTTTCATCCGAGCTCAACTTTTTCTTTGGGCCTCGTCTCTTTACCGAAGTTGTGCTCGATCCGGAGGGCTAGAAAAAAGAACAAAGACTTAATTAATATGTGTACATACCAAAACAATGAATGCATCAAGTAGCTAGTCAGCAGAAGCTTAACTAATATATATACCTGGCCGGACTCGGTTCGGTCACCAGAGACGTCATCACGGTCTCCTTCTTGCACCAGCATTGGGTCACCGGAGCCGTCCTCACGGTCTCCTTCTTGCACCGGCATTAGGTCACCGGAGCCATCATAATCATAGCCAGCTGCTTCCAGACCATCGGTGTCGTTGAGAAACAACGAGACGACGGCATCACTTCCTCGTGCGATTATGTCCCCCAACAACTCTTCTTGTACTTCGTCTCGGGCGGTGTCCGTAGTTTCTACAAATAATGACAACATGGCAATTATTATTCAAACATGACAGATGGATATATTAGTGGCAAACGTAGAACTAATATTAATTAGTGGCCTCGACGCTGCTTCTCTAGGGTTTGGGGTGGCCTCGACGCAGCTTCTCTAGGGTTTGGGGTGGCCTCGACAACGCTTCAAGGATAAAAAAAGAAGAGGAAGAAGAAAAAAAAAGAGGAAAAGAAAGAATAGAGGAGTAAGAACTCCTCTATTCTTTCTTCTCCTCTTTTTTTCTTCTTCTTCCTCTTTTTTTTATCAGGAACGAGGGTCGTCGAGGGTCACCAGCGGTAGAGGAAACCCTAAATAGCAAGTATCGTGGGTGTGAGATACATGTGGCCGTCGGTGTCGGACACTACATCCACGTCCCACAAGTGACGTGGGCGTCGAATGTATCTCACACCCTCGACGACCCTCGTTCCCGATAAAATAAAGAGGAAGAAGAAGAAAAAAAAGAGGAGAAGAAAGAATAGAGGAGAAGAACTCCTCTATTCTTTCTTCTCCTCTTCTTTTTTTATCCTCTTCTTCCTCTCATGTTCGACGACCCTCGAGCCCTCGGCGACCCTAGACCCCCTCTCGACCCCCTCATGTCGAAGTTATCGGGTAGGGGGTATATCGACAACGACATACCCTATACATACATACATACATATCACATGCATCCATACATATATGAACAAAATTAATATCTACTAATTAACAACCTAAATAAAAAAACTAATACATATAGGGAGAAGAAGAAAGAAGAAGAGAAGAAAGAATAGAGGAGAAGACTTCCTCTTCTTCCTCTCCTCTTCTTCTCCCTTTTCTTCCCCTTCTTCCTCGCCTCTCTCATGAATGTCCGACGTTCTCGACCCCCCCCCCCACGTGTCGAAGAAAAAAAAGAAGAAAAAAAGAGGAGAAGAAGAAAGGAATAGAGGAGAAAAGAGAAAATAGAATATATATTCTATTTTTCTCTTCTTCTCCTCTATTCCTTTCTTCTTCTCCTCTTCTTTTTCTTCTTTTTTCTTCTTCTTATTTATTTCTCCTTGTCTTCCTCTCCCCTCTCGGCGACCCTAGACCCCCTCTCGACCCTCGACCCCTAGGCGACCGTCGACCCCTCTCTTTTTTTTCTTCCTCTTATTTTTTATCCTCTTCTTCCTCTACCGCTCGGCGACCCTCGACGACCCTCATTCCCGATAAAAAAAAGAGGAAGAAGAAGAAAAAAAAGAGGAGAAGAAAGAATATAGGAGAAGCTCCTCTATTCTTTCTTCTCCTCTTTTTTTTCTTCTTCCTCTTCTTTTTTATCCTCTTCTTCCTCTCATGTTCGATGACCCTCGACCCCGATAACATTTTTTCCCCGATAGCATTTTTCTCTCCGAGAGAGTTAGTGTTCCCGAGTGAACCGGAGGGGGACATTGGTCATATCGGATTCGTCATATTTTCTACGAATGTTCTATATACATACATCCATCGATATCATTCCATACATACATAGACATCTACATTATATATGAACAAAAAAATATCAAAATTCATCATACATGCATCTACAATACTCCCTCCATTCCTTAATATAGGGTGTATAGTTTTTGGCACGGAAATTAAAGAACGCATGTCGAGGGAAAATTTCCCAAGTTTTGGGCGAGATTACACCTGACTAATTGACATAAGAAAATAGAGGAGCTTGCCTAATATAAGGAAATGCAGTCAAATCCCTAAAAACATTATCCAGACGAGTGGTGCAACGCAATACACCTTATATTTCGGACTTTTTCTCAAAAATCTACGCACCTTATATCAAGGAATAGAGGGAGTATTATACAAATTAAGGAGCAGGGAAGGAAGGAAGGGGGAGGATGGGGCGGTAGCTACCTATCCCAGAGGGATCGGGGAGGAGACGCGGGCGGCCGGCGTCGGGGCCGACGGCGACGAGGACGGGCTCGGGGTCAGCGAGGGCGAGGGCGACGGCGGGGAGCGCTCGGGGACGGCGGACGGGCTCGGGGGCGCAGGGGTTGCTCGGGGGCGGCGGACGGGCGGTCGGCGACGACGGCGAGGTAGGGCGCGCTCGGGGGCGGGGCAGGGGCAACGGCGGCGACGTCGAGGCGCAGAGGGTGCTCGGGAGCGGCGGACGGGCTCGGCGGCGCATGGGGTGCTCGGGGGCGGCGGACGGGCGGCCGACGACGACGGCGAGGCATGGCGCGCTCGGGGGCGTGGCAGGATGCTCTCGGGGGCGGGGCAGGGGCAATGGCGGCGATGGCGAGGTGAGCAGAGGGGCAGCCTGGCGGCGTCGTCGGGGCGGGATTGAAGAACTGAACCAAAATTTTCACAAGTGCTGTATATATAGACAAAGCATTGGTCACGGTTCGTGGCACCAACCGTGACCAATGCCCCCTTTAGTCCCGGTTGGTGCCACCAACCGGGACCAAAGGCCTCTTTTCAGCAGCCCAAAGGGCGGGAAGCGGCGGCCTTTGGTCCCGGTTGGTAGCACCAACCGGGACCAAAGGCCTTGTGCGGCTGCGGCGTCGAAAGTTTAGTCCCACCTTGCTAGTTGAGAGGGGTGCGCAGTGGTTTATAAGCCCCACTGCCGCACCCCTCTCGAGCTTCTCTCCATTGCAGGCTTACGGGCCTAATTGTCACTGCTATGCCTGTGGGCCTACTGGGCCTCCTACGGGCGTGAATCCTGGCCATTTAATGGGTTTCTAGTCGTATTCAGGCCGTGGGGGCCCAGTAGATGGCATTTTTTTGTTTTTTGTTGCTTTATTTGTTTTATTTTCTTTTTTTTTTGCTTTATTTTTTAATTCTTTATGCTTTTAGTTTTAGAAAAATTATAAAGTTTTTGTTAATGCCATTAGTTTTCAAATTTGGAAACACTTATTTTGTTTTTTTGTTTTCTTTGTTGCTTTATTTATTTTATTTTGTTTCTACTTACAACAAAATACTTATTGTTGCTATTTTTTCCAGTTTTTTTGTTTTGTTTTCTGCATTATTTTTTTTCTTTTGTTTTTTGCTTTATTTTTTTATTCTTTTTGCTTTTAGTTTTAGAAAAATTATAAACTTTCTGTTAGTGCCATTTTATTTTGTGATTAACTTTACTATAAAAATATTTTTTCCTGTTTTTTTGATTTGTTTTTTGCATTATTTATTTTCTTTTGTTTTTTTGTTTTTTTGCTTTAATTTTTAATTCTGTTTGCTTTTAGGTTAGCAAAATTATAAACTTTCTGTTAGTGCCATTAGTTTTAGAAAAATTATTAAACTTTCTGTTAGTGCCATTAGTTTTCAAATTTGAATAGTTAAAATTTGAATTCTTTGAAAATTGTTTGAATCACAAGTTTGTGATTAACTTACTAAAAAATGAGAATAGATGTGCTTATAGAGAAAATTCAACCTAAATTCATAGTAAATTTCTATGAATTTCAGAGAAATTCACTATGAATTTAGGTTAAACTTTTCTCTATTAGGGCATCTATTTTCACTTTGAGAGGAGCTCAACAAGGCAGAGAGGGAAGGGCTTATAAACCGGTGTGAGCCCCCTTCGGTTGGCGAGGTGGGACTAAACTCTGCCCGCCACGAGGACCAACCCTTTAGTCCCGGTTTGTGGCACAAACCGGGACTAATGGTCATGGGCCAGGGGCGAGGAGCAAAATTATAAACTTTCTGTTAGTGCCATTAGTTTTAGAAAGTTGAAAGTTGAAAGTTGGCATGGGCCAGGGACTAATGGTCATGGTATTACGAGGGCCGTACCATAAGACATGAAAGCATTTCAAATGAACTCTGAAAAAGTTTAAAGTTGGCATGGCATCATAATTTCACCCACATAGCATGTGCATGTACAAAACGGACAACGGTAGCATGTTCGTGTGTTACAAAGTTGTCATGGTATCATCATAATAGTTGCGGGAGAAAGTCTTCACTTTTTCTTCGCTTGTGTCATTTGCTTATTGCGCCGTAACCATGGATAATCTTCATTGTTTATTAGGATGCTTGGGTCAGCCTTGACATTGAAGGGAGGAATTTCATGAAACTTTTCATAATCTTCAGACATGTCTGTCTTGCCGTCCACTCCCAGGATGTCCCTTTTTCCTGAAAGAACTATTTGGCTCTTTGGCTCATCGTATGATGTATTCGGTTCCTTATCTTTTCTTTTTCTCGGTTTGGTAGACATGTCCTTCACATAGATAACCTGTGCCATATCATTGGCTAGGATGAACGGTTTCTCAGTGTACCCAAGATTTTTCAGATCCACTGTTGTCATTCCGTACTGTGGGTCTACCTGTACCCCGCCGCCTGACAGATTGACCCATTTGCACTTAAACAAAGGGACCTTAAAATCAGGTCCGTAGTCAAGTTCCCATATGTCCACTATGTAACCATAATATGTGTCCTTTCCGCTCTCGGTTGCTGCATCAAAGCGGACACCGCTGTTTTGGTTGGTGCTCTTTTGATCTTGGGCGATCGTGTAAAATGTATTCCCATTTATCTCGTATCCTTTGTAAATCAATACAGTCAAAGATGGTCCCCTGGACAACAAGTACAACTCATCACAAACAGTGTTGTCACCTCTGAGACGTGTTAACAACCAACTGCTGAAAGTCCTGATGTGTTCACATGTAATCCAGTCGTCGCACTGCTCTGGGTGTTTGGAGCGCAGAATGTTCTTGTGTTCATCGACATACGGGGTCACCAAGGTAGAGTCCTGTAGAACTGTGTAGTGTGCTTGAGACCGAGAATATCCGTCCCTGCATATTATTGAGTCTCTTCCAAGAGTGCCTTTTCCAGCCAGTCTCCCCTCATACCGCGATTTAGGGAGACCTATCTTCTTAAGGCCAGGAATGAAGTCAACAAAAAACCCGATAACATCCTCTGTTTGATGGCCCATGGAGATGCTTCCTTCTGGCCTAGCGCGGTTACGGACATATTTCTTTAGGACTCCCATGAACCTCTCAAAGGGGAACATATTGTGTAGAAATACGGGCCCCAGGATGACAATCTCGTTGACTAGATGAACTAGGACGTGCGTCATGATATTGAAGAAGGATGGTGGGAACACCAGCTCGAAACTGACAAGACATTGCGCCACATCACTCATTAGCCTTGGTACGATTTCTGGATCAATCACCTTCTGAGAGATTGCATTGAGGAATGCACATAGCTTCACAATGGCTAATCGGACATTTTTCGGTAGAAGCCCCCTCAATGCAACCGGAAGCAGTTGCGTCATAATCACGTGGCAGTCATGAGACTTTAGGTTCAGAAACTTTTTCTCTGGCATATTTATTATTCCCTTTATATTCGACGAGAAGCCAGTCGTGACCTTCATACTGAGCAGGCATTCAAAGAAGATTTCTTTCTCTTCTTTCGTAAGAGCGTAGCTGGCAGGACCTTTATACTGCTTCGGAGGCATGCCGTCTTTTTCGTGCAAACATTGCAGGTCCTCCCGTGCCTCAGGTGTATCTATTGTCTTCCCATACAAGCCCAAGAAGCCTAGCAGGTTCATGCAAAGGTTCTTCGTCACGTGCATCATGTCAATTGAAGAGCGGACCTCAAGGTATTTCCAGTAGGGTAGGTCCCAAAATATAGATTTCTTCTTCCACATGGGTGCGTGTCCCTCAGCGTCATTCGGAACAGCTAGTCCACCGGGACCCTTTCCAAAGATTACGTAGTGTAAATCATTGACCATAGCAAGTACGTGATCACCGGTACGCATGGCGGGATTCTTCCGGTGATCTGCCTCGCCTTTGAAATGCTTGCCTTTCTTTCGACATTGATGGTTGGTCAGAAGAAATCGACGATGGCCCAGGTACACATTCTTCCTGCATTTGTCCAGGTATATACTTTCAGTGTCATCTAAACAGTGCGTGCATGCGTGGTATCCTTTGTTTGTCTGTCCTGAAAGGTTACTGAGAGCGGGCCAATCATTGATGGTCACGAACAGCAACGCCTTAAGGTTAAATTCCTCCTGTCTGTGCTCATCCCACATACGTACACCGTTTCCATTCCACAGCTGTAAAAGTTCTTCAACTAATGGCCTTAGGTACACATCAATGTCGTTGCCAGGTTGCTTAGGGCCTTGGATGAGAACTGGCATCATAATGAACTTCTGCTTCAAGCACATCCAAGGAGGAATGTTATACATACATAGAGTCACGGGCCAGGTGCTATGATTGCTGCTCTGCTCCCCGAAAGGATTAATGCCATCCGCGCTTAAAGCAAACCATACATTCCTTGGGTCCTTTGCAAACTCATCCCAGTACTTTCTCTCGATTTTTCTCCACCGCGACCCGTCAGCGGGTGCTCTCAACTTCCCATATTTCTTTCGGTTCTCACTGTGCCATCGCATCAACTTGGCATGTTCTTCGTTTCTGAACAGACGTTTCAACCGTGGTATTATAGGAGCATACCACATCACCTTCGCAGGAACCCTCTTCCTGGGGGGCTCACCGTCAACATCACCGGGGTCATCTCGTCTGATCTTATATCGCAATGCACCACATACCGGGCATGCGTTCAGATCCTTGTATGCACCACGGTAGAGGATGCAGTCATTAGGGCATGCATGTATCTTCTCCACCTCCAATCCTAGAGGGCATACGACCTTCTTTGCTGCGTATGTACTGTCGGGCAATTCGTTATCCTTTGGAAGCTTCTTCTTCAATATTTTTAGTATCTTCTCAAATCCTTTGTCAGCCACAGCATTCTCTGCCTTCCACTGCAGCAATTCTAGTACGGTACCGAGCTTTGTGTTGCCATCTTCGCAATTGGGGTATAACCCTTTTTTGTGATCCTCTAACATGCGATTGAACTTCAGGTTCTCCTTTTGACTTTCGCATTGCGTCCTTGCATCGACAATGACCCGGCGGAGATCATCATCATCGGGAACATCGTCTGGTTCCTCTTGATCTTCAGTAGCTTCACCCGTTGCAGCATCATTGGGCACATCGTCTGGTTCCTCTTGATCTTCACCAGCTCCCCCCGTTGCAGCATCACCGTATTCAGGGGGCACATAGTTGTCATCATACTCTTCTTCTTCGTCGTCTTCCATCATAACCCCTATTTCTCCGTGCCTCGTCCAAACATTATAGCGTGGCATGAAACCCTTGTAAAGCAGGTGGGAGTGAAGGATTTTCCGGTTAGAGTAAGACCTCGTATTCCCACATTCAGTGCATGGACAACACATGAAACCATTCTGCTTGGTTGCCTCAGCCGCATCGAGAAACTCATGCACGCCCTTAATGTACTCACAGGTGTGTCTGTCACTGTACATCCATTGCCGGTTCATCTGCGTGCATTATATATATAATTAAGCGTCCAAATTAATAGAAGTTCATCATCACATTAAAACCAAAGTGCATACATAGTTCTCATCTAACAACATATAGCTCTCCAGAGCATCTAATTAATTAAACCATACATTGAAACTATGTAAAACATTTCAATGCGAAAACAAATGCGATCATAATCGCAACCAAGGTAACAATTGATCCAACGGCATAATGATACCTAGCCTCGGTATGAATGGCATATTTTCAAATCTTTCTAATCTTCAAGCGCATTGCATCCATCTTGATCTTGTGATTATCGACGACATCCGCAACATGCAACTCCAATATCATCTTCTCCTCCTCAATTTTTTTTATTTTTTCCTTCAATAAATTGTTTTCTTCTTCAACTAAATTTAACCTCTCGACAATAGGGTCGGTTGGCATTTCCGATTCACGTACATCCTACATAAATAAAATCTATGTCACGTTGGTCGGCATAATTTTCAAAAACAATAAATGAACCAATCGTTATAAAGATAATATATATACCACATCCAAATCATAGACAGGACGAGGGCCGACGGGGGCGGATACCAAAACCATCGCACTTTATAAGATGCAATAATAAAAGTAAGAAAATAATACAAGTATCTATGTAAACATACAAGTAAGAATATTTTTCCTTTCAGAAAGAAGATAAGAACAAGAGGCTCACCACGGTGGTGCCGGCGATGAGCTCGGCGCGGGTGATCGACGGCGGTGAAGAGGGGACGAGGCGTGACGGACCGCTAAACCTAGACAAATATTATGGAAAATGGAGCTTGGAGGTCGAGCTTGGAGAGGAGAAAGCTTAAGTAGTGTGGCTCGGGCATTCCATCGAACACCTTGTGTGCATAGGAGGTGAGCTAGAGCACCACCAAGCCCTCTCCCCCTCGGCCAGAGAAAAACAGAGCACTGGGGTGCTCTGCTCGCGAGCGAGGGGTATATATAGGCACCTCATTGGTCCCGGTTGGTGACATGAATCGGGACTAAAGGGGAGCCTTTGGTCCCGGTTCAAGCCACCAACCGGGACCAATGGTGGTGGGCCAGGAGCGAGGCCCATTGGTCCCGGTTCATCCCACCAACCGGGACCAAAAGGTCAAGATGAACCGGGACCAATGGCCCACGTGGCCCGGCCGGCCCCCTGGGCTCACGAACCGGGACCAATGCCCACATTGGTCCCGATTCTGGACTAAACCGGGACTAATGGGCTGACTCGGCCTGGACCAAAGCCCTGTTTTCTACTAGTATTAGGATTTGCATAATTACTTTCTTCCATGCAGTACAATCGGGCATCTTAGATCAAACGTCTGCAAGTTCTGCAACCTCAATATTGTGGATCTGCACAAGTAGCAGTTGTAGTGCCCTGCCCACACCTGCTAATTTGAGGAAGCAAGAACCTCATTGTAGGACGGACAGAAGGAATCTCAGCGAAGTAGTAGTGTAGTACTTACATGCAGACCATCGTATCGGTGGCGTCGAGTGCAGGAACTCTTCATAGGTGGCGCAGAGGAAGAACACATCTGCTAAGGAGGAGCTTCTACGTTGTTGCGGCGTGGTGGAGTCTTTGTTGCCGGCCGTGTGGAGGACGGAGGAGTCGCCGTTGGCCGCGTGGGGGACGGACGCCGAGCGCCACAAGAGAGGCGGCCGGGCAACCGTCGATGGTGAGGCGCGATGGAGGCGGACGGGAAGCAGGGCCGCAAGGGGCTGTCGGTGAGGATCGGCGCCGTAGAGCAGGGCCGTGTGGAGAGGTGGGGATCATAACTGGCCAGTAGAATCACATGTGCGCATGGAGGGCGACTGCTCATGATGGGTTCGTCTGCCATGGTGAGGGAACTGAGGGAGGCGGTTTGCTTCACGGGGGAGGGGAGCCAGCTTGTTTTTGGGAACGTCTTGTTTTAGCTAAACCGATTGTGCATGCGTGTAGGTTCTTTGAAGGCTACAAACGTGGAGTGGCATGGTGGGTAATTAGAACGTAAAAGGCGCTTAGTATGATGGAGCGATGTAGACCATCAGATCACATGATTTGATGGATGAGATGAATTGGTGCTCCGCCCTTTCGTGCTTTTATAGGGGTAGTAGATAGTAGATGAATATATATGTAGTTTGTAATTTTTTCCATAGATTACGGATATATATATAGTTTGTATTTTTTTCGAGCACATTAATAATGTGCCGTCATGTTCTTTTGAATATAGGTCCTTATATTTTATTAAAAATCAAAAACAGCTATGCGACAGAAGTTGAGTGGCAGTTGCAAACGCCCGGCACCCGTCTCCGGAGTGTGACCCCCTCACGTATGTGGTGTGCCCCCTCACGGACGGCGCCGCCGCTAGCATCTGGAGGGCAGAAATAGACGCATCGGGTCTATACGGAGGGGACGTTGCTCCCAAGTGTTTCTATGGGATGACCTACCACAACCGGGTGGTGTTGTGGCATGTTGGAAGAGGTGGCACGCATCTTCGGGGCATGGCCCCCCTAACGGACGGCGCCGCCGCCGGCACCTGGAGGGGGAAAACGGACGCATCGGGTCTACACGGAGGGGATGTGTAGCTGTCGGTTTGGCCCGGATGTTGCTCCCAGGTGGCCCTCTGAGCTGACCTAACACAACCGGGTGGAGAGATCCACTGTTCAAAGCCCGTCCGTGGAAAGTCAAAGGGCTAGATCTCGTGGTCAACCGCTCCAGGGTTAGGCGGGACGGGGGCCCTGGGGGGTTAGCAATGCCACCGTAGCGTCGCACCAGCCCCTCATACATGCGGGGTGGTGTGGTGGCGTGTCCAAAGAGGCGGCACGCATCTCCGGGGTTTGGCCCCCCTCATGGACGGCGCCACCGCCGGCACCTGGAGGGGGAAAACGGACGCGTCGGGTCTACACGGAGGGGATCTTGCTGTGGGTCTGGCCCGGATGTTGCTCCAAAGTGTTCCTATGGGCTGACCTAACACAACCGGGTGGAGAGGTCCACTGGTCAAAGCGCATCCGTGCAAAGTCAAAGGGCTAGATCCTGTGGTCAAACACTACAGGGTTAGGCGGGACGGGGGCTCTAGGGGGTAGCAATGCCACCGGAGCGTCGCACCGGGCCCTCATACATGCAGGGTGGTGTGCTGGCATGTCCGAAGAGGCGGCACGCGTCTCCGGGGTGTGGCCCCCCTCACGGACGGCGATGACACGGTAGTAGACGTTCTGCGGTAACGATGCCCCGTGAATATTATTAAATACTCAGAGCGCGATAAAATCGTGAGTTTGTTACACGACGTGGGCACATGTGCTATAGGACTTATGGTCATTTTTTCATAATTTTTCGTGATGGAGAAGTATCTGAAAACTTCCCTCTACGCGGATTGCTCTTCGCGCGTCTACGACTGTGGCCGGTGGCCTCCGGGGGCTAGCATGCCGCCAAATCTTACGTAGGCGGCCTCTCACAAGTCTGGAAGTGTTGTGGCGGTTGCAAACTCCCGGCACGCGTCTCCGGGGTGTGCCCCCCCTCACGGACGGCGCCGCCGCCGACACTTGGAGGGGGGAAATGGACGCGTCGGGTCTACACGGAGGGGATCTTGCTGTGGGTCTGGCCCGGATGTTGCTCCAAAGTGTTTCTATGGGCTGACCAAACACAACCGGGTGGGGAGGTCCACTGGTCATAGCCCGTCTGTGCAAAGTCAAAGGGCTAGATCCCGTGGTCAACCGCTACAGGGTTAGGCGGGACGGGGGCCCTGGGGGGTAGCAATGCCACCGGAGCATCGCACCGGGCCCTCATACATGCGGGGTGGTGTGGTGGCATGTCCGAAGAGGCGGCATGCGTCTCTGGGGTGTGCCCCCCTCACGGACGGCGCCGCCGCCGGCACCTGGAGGGGGAAACGGACGCATCGGGTCTACACGGAGGGCATCTTGCTATGGGTCTGGCCCGGATGTTGCTCCAAAGTGTTCCTATGGGCTGACCTAACACAACCGGGTGGGGAGGTCCACTGGTCAAAGCCCGTCTGTGCAAAGTCAAAGGGCTAGATCCCGTGGTCAAACGTTACAGGGTTAAGCGGGACGGGGGCCCTGGGGGTAGCAATACCACCGGAGCATCGCACCGGGCCCTCATACATATGGGGTGGTGTGGTGGCATGTCCGAAGAGGTGGCACGCATCTCTGGGGTGTGCCCCCCCCTCACGGACGGCACCGCCGCCAGCACCTGGAGGGGGGAAACGGACGCGTCGGGTCTACATGGAGGGGATCTTGCTGTGGGTCTGGCCCGGATGTTGCTCCAAAGTGTTCCTATGGGCTGACCTAACACAACCGGGTGGGGAGGTCCACTGGTCAAAGCCCGTCCATGCAAAGTCAAAGGGCTAGATCTCGTGGTCAAACGTTACAGGGTTTGGGGGACGGGGGCCCTGGGGGGTAGCAATGCCACCGGAGCGTCGCACCGGGCCCTCATACATGCGGGGTGGTGTGGTGGCATGTCCGAAGAGGCGGCACGCGTCTCCAGGGTGTGCCCCCCTCACGGACGGCGCCGCCGCCGGCACCTGGAGGGGGGAAACGGACGCGTCGGGTCTACACGGAGGGGATCTTGTTGTGGGTCTGGCCCGGCTGTTGCTCCAAAGTGTTCCTATGGGGTGACCTAACACAACCGGGTGGGGAGGTCCACTGGTCAAAGCCCGTCCGTGCAAAGTCAAAGGGCTAGATCCCATGGTCAAACGCTACAGGGTTAGGCGGGATGGGGGCCCTGGGGGTAGCAATGCCACCGGAGCATCGCACCGGGCTCTCATATATGCGGAGTGATGTGGTGGCACGTCTGAAGAGGCGGCACGCGTCTCCGGTGTGTGGCACCCCTCACGGTTGGCGATGACACGGTAGTAGACGGATCGGGCACTCGCATAGTTACCGGATCAGGCACTCGGTAACGGTACCCCTCAGTCAATTGCTCTCCTATCTATCACCTTTCGCGAGACCATAGAAAATATTTATATCATAAAGAAATGTTGCTGACCATAGAAAAAATTCGGTTCAGAAAAAAATATACGTGATATTTTAGAAAATTGTTGTGACAATATAAAAAAAGATCATGAAGGTGAGGAGGCAGGTGCCTCTGCGGGAGGATGCAGGAGGCAAGGCTGGGGCGCTGAAATTGGGAGGGAGGTGGCTGGCTGTCTGGATCGAGAAGGAGGAGGTTGCGGTGGAATTGGGCCGATGGGGAAATCGAGGAGACCAAGTGGAGGCACTGGTGATCCCGAGGGGAACCAGAAAAAGTGGCGGCGGGGAGGAGGATCCCTAGAAAATAGGGCTTGGTCCGATATATAAAACAAGTGGATTTTTGGATAGGGGCATTTGGTCCCTCCGATCTTAATCCTACGGTCCCGCATAAAAGGCTAGGGTGTCCAAATAACAAAACGGAGATGTTTTCTAGATGTTTGGGGATGATCCGGACCCAATGGTGACGACTGTCCAGGTCGGGTTCGGGACATCTTTCGGACGCGCGAGGGGGTCGATGCACTGTGCAAAGAGGGGTCAGGTGGTTATATCAATCGGACGGCTCCGGATGTGAGGAGAGTTAGGTTAGGTCTGGCGGTGAGTGGTAGTGGGCTATGGAGAAAGCCTTGGGCTGAGAGGAGAGGAAAGAAGGCAGCCCGGCAACCGTTTCCGGAGACCGAAAACGTCCGACATAAAGACCAGCTATACTGCCGCTATAGTTAATTGTTGGTGCGTCAAACGAACTCCGACTACGACGAAACTTGGCAGGCGACCTACTAACAACATAACAACACCGCATGCCAACTTTCAACCCATTCCGAGAACATTTTTGGATAGGTTTTTTACATATTTGACGAAGATATGATCCAAAGAATTTACGAGAATTTTTTGGGAATTTTGGGAATAACAGAAATATAGGTTGCTTCACAACCTAGGGCAAAAATTGACACATGGACATGACACATAGGCAAAACTGATGAGGTGGTGCCTAGTCATAGCAATAAGTACCAATGCATCCACGTTCACAACCTCATGACCATTTATATTGTTCATAATCAGGTAGAAATAAGGTCATTGGCCACTCTTGTCTGCTTTGTGACCATTTGGTGTAAGCAATTTCAGGGTTTGAGCCATTCCAAGCGAAATGGCCGTGGATTTACGACCAATTCAACTGGGGTGACTAAGAGAAGGTCACAAGTTGACATATTTATTGTAGTGAGGATCGGCAGGCGGCGTCAGCGATTTACTCGGTAATGCCGATGGATGTCCTCCAACACCTGATCGCCAAAGAAACGGCGAAGGAAGCGTGGGATACCTTGAAGCTCATGTTCGAGGGACACACTCGCGTCAAGCAAGCCAATCTCTAAACTCTCCTAAGGAACTATGAGACTTTGGTCATGGGCGGCAATGAGTCCGTGGATGCGTTCGCTTCACGGGTGGCTACTCTCGTCAATCGGATCCGCGCGCTTGGTGAAAACCTCACAGAGACCTCGGTTGTCCGGCGGTTCTTGTGCGCAGCCCCTCCCCTATACCTGCAAATTGTCATGGCGATCGAGCAGTGCATCGATCTCGAGACTCTCTCCATCGACGATCTCGTCGGACGCTACAAGGCTCACGACGAGCGTATGCGGTACAGTATCGGGGATGGGAGGAACGATGAGAATGTCATGCTCACACGGGCTCAATGGCTGGCGCTGGACTCGAGAGAGGAGGCGAGGGCTCTAGCAGCAACACTCGACAAGATCGTGCGCCAAAAGAACAAAGTAAGAAGAACGCCGGCGACGGCGCTCCGAAGAAGAAGAAGTTCGACAAGTGCAAGATCAAGTGTCACAAATGTGGCATCATGGGGAACTTCAAGTTAGAGTGCAAGAAACCACCGAAGGAGAAAGCTCTCATGGCCAAAGGAGGCGATGATGGAGACATGATGCTCATGGTCGAAGTATGCGAGCTAATGGACGAGGATAGTCCAGCTCCAAAGGCGTCGGCTACAGAGGTTGTCACGCTCATAGAGGAGGCAGTTTATCTTCATGACAAGAAGAGGATGAATACATCGAGGCACGTGTGGTACCTCGATACGGGCACTAGCAACCACATGACCGGCGACAAGGACCAGTTTTCTGAGCTCGGTGTTTCGGTGGGAGGCACGGTTCGGTTCGGCGACGGACGGACCGTTGACATCGCAGGGCGAGGTACTGTCCTGTTTGAGTTGAAGAATGGCGGTCACAAGGTACTCACGGATGTGTACTATATTCCCAAGCTAAAGAGTAGCATCATAAGTCTTGGTCAACTCGAGGAGCGTGGTGCAAGATTGTGCTTGGAGATAGCTTTCTATGGGGGTATGATCGTCAGAGGATATTGATTATGAAGGTGCGGAGGTCACCAAACAGGCTCTACGTCCTCAACTTGGATCGTCTGGATCCGGTATGTCTCCTGTCGAGCATGGACGACTCGGCATGGAAGCGGCATGCGCGCTACGGTTATCTAAATTTCCAGGCTCTTCGGCAACTTGGACAAAAGGAGATGGTACGTGGTCTACCGTGCATCAATCATGTCGACCAAGTGTGCGATTGTTGTCTCATTGGGAAACAAAGGCGAGCCCTGTTCCCAAGAAAGGGAAACTTTAGAGCGAGTAAAGCTCTTGAGTTGGTCCACGGAGACTTGTGCGGACCGATTACACCGGCCACCCCCGCCAGAAATAGATACTTCTTGCTCGTCGTCGACGACTTCAGTAGATTCATGTGGATCGTGTTGTTGAAGACGAAGGACCAAGCTTTGCAAGCCTTCATGATAATAAAGATGGTGGCTGAAGTAGAATCTGAAGCCAAGCTGAAGGCCCTCCGTACCGATGGGGTGGTGAGTTCAAGTCTCGTGCATTCACAAAATTTTGCGAAGCTCAAGGGATCAACAGGTATCTTATGGCACCATATTCACCGCAGCAAAACGGTGTTGTGGAATGGGGGAATCAAACCGTGGTGGCGATGGCACGAAGCATGTTGAAGAAAGGCATGCCGGGCAAGTTTTGGGGTGAGGCGGTCAATACGGCCATTTATCTGCTGAACCGGGCTCCAACCAAGAGTGTGGTTGGGATGACGCCGTACGAAGCATGGTACGGTCACAAGCCCACGGTTGATCATCTTCACACTTTCGGGTGCGTGGCGCATGTGAAGACAGTGACCGGGCATACTAGCAAATTGGCGGATCGGAGTACTCCAATGGTGTTGGTTGGCTATGAAAAGGGTACGAAGGCATACCATGCGTGCAACCCCTCTACCAACAAGGTGGTTGTGACACGCGACGTGGTCTTCGAAGAAGCAAGGTCATGGAATTGGAACTCCACCGAGCCGATTGCTACCTCTTGAGCACTTGCGTTGGTTTTCCCTTGAAGAGGAAATGGTGGTGCGGCAAAGTAGCGTAAGTATTTCCCTTAGTTTTTGAGAACCAAGGTATCAATCCAGTAGGAGGCTACGCGCGAGTCCCTCGCACCTACACAAAACAAATAAATCCTCACAACCAACGCGATAAGGGGTCGTCAATCCCTACACAGTCACTTACGAGAGTGAGATATGATAGATATGATAAGATAATATTTTTGGTATTTTTATGATAAAGGCAAAGTAAATAAAAGCAATGAAAATAACTAAGTATTGGAAGATTAATATGATGAAGATAGACCCGGGGCCATAGGTTTCACTAGTGGCTTCTCTCAAGAGCATAAGTATTTTACAGTGGGTGAACAAATTACTGTTGAGCAATTGACAGAATTGAGCATAGTTATGAGAATATCTAGGTATGATCATATATATATAGGCATCACGTCCAAGACAAGTAGACCGACTCCTGTCTGCATCTACTACTATTACTCCACACATCGACCGCTATCCAGCATGCATCTAGAGTATTAAGTTCAAGAGAACAGAGTAACGCTTTAAGCAAGATGACATGATGCAGAGGGATAAAGTCATGCAATATGATGAAAACCCCATCTTGTTATCCTCGATGGCAACAATACAATACGTGCATTTCTGCCCCTACTGTCACTGGGAAATGACACCGCAAAATTGAACCCAAAGCTAAGCACTTCTCCCATTGCAAGAAAGATCAATCTAGTAGGCCAAACCAAACTGATGATTCGAAGAGACTTGCAAAGATAACCAATCATACATAAAAGAATTCAGAGAAGATTCAAATATTGTTCATAGATAAACTTGATCATAAACCCACAATTCATCGGTCTCAACAAACACACCACAAAAGAAGATTACATCGAATAGATCTCCACAAGAGAGGGGGATAACTTTGTATTGAGATCCAAAAAGAGAGAAGAAGCCATCTAGCTAATAACTATGGATCCGAAGGTCTGAGGTAAACTACTCACACTTCATCGGAGAGGCTATGGTGTTGATGTAAAAGCCCTCCGTGATCGATGCCCCCTCCGGCGGAGCTCCGGAACAGTCCCCAAGATGGGATCTTGTGGATACAGAAAGTTGCGGCGGTGGAATTAGGGTTTTGGCTTCGTATCTGATCGTTTGGGGGTACGCAGGTATATATAGGAGGAAGAAGTATGTCAGTGGAGCAACATGGGGCCCACGAGGGTGGAGGGCGCGCCTGGGGGGTAGGCGCGCCCCCTACCTCATGGCCTCCCTGTTGGTTGCTTGACATAGGGTCCAAGTCTCCTGGATCATGTTCGGTGAGAAAATCACGTTCCCGAAGGTTTCATTCCGTTTGGACTCCGTTTGATATTCCTTTTCTTCAAAACCCTAAAATAGGCAAAAAAACAGCAATTCTGGGTTGGGCCTCCGGTTAGTAGGTTAGTCCCAAAAATAATATAAAAGTGGATAATAAAGCCCAATAATGTCCAAAACAATAGATAATATAGCATGGAGCAATCAAAAATTATAGATACGTTGGAGACGTATCAAGCATCCCCAAGCTTAATTCCTGCTTGTCCTCGAGTAGGTAAATGATAAAAACTGAATTTTTGATGTGGAATGCTACTTGGCATATTTTCAACGTAATTCTTCTTAATTGTGGTATGAATATTCAGATCTGAAAGATTCAAGACAAAAGTTCAATATTGACATAGAAATAATAATATTTCAAGCATACTAACTAAGCAATTATGTCTCTTCTAACTAACATGGCCAAATAAAGTTATCCCTACAAAATCATATAGTCTAGCTATGCTCTATCTTCACCACACAAAGTATTTAAATCATGCACAACCCTGATGACAAGCCAAGGAATTGTTTCATACTTTTGACATTCTCAAAACTTTTTCAATTTTCACGCAATAGATGAGTGTGAGCCATGGATATAGCACTTTAGGTGGAATAGAATGGTGGTTGTGGAGGAGACAAAAAGGAGAACATAGTCTCACATTGACTAGGCGTATCAACGGGCTATGGAGATGCCCATCAATAGATATCAATGTGAGTAAGTAGGCATTACCATGCAACGGACGCACTAGAGCTATAAGTATATGAAGGCTCAAAAAGAAATTAAGTGGGTGTGCATCCAAATTTCTTGCTCACGAAGACCTAGGGCATTTTGAGGAAGCCCATCATTGGAATATGCAAGCCAAGTTCTATAATGAAAAATTCCCACTAGTATATGAAAGTAATAACAAAGGAGACTCTCTATCATGAAGATCATGGTGCTACTTTGAAGCACAAGTGTGGTAAAAGGATAGTAGCATTGTCCCTTCTCTCTTTTTCTCTCATTTTTTTATTTGGGCCTTTTCTCTTTTTTTATGGCCTCTTTTTTTCGTCCGGAGTCTCATCCCGACATGTGGGGGAATCATAGTCTCCATCATCCTTTCCTCACTTGGGACAATGCTCTAATAATGATGACCATCACACTTTTATTTTCTTATAACTCAAGAATTACAACTCGATACTTAGAACAAGATATGACTCTATGTGAATGCCTCCGGCGGTGTACCGGGATATGCAATGACTCATGAGTGACATATATGAAAGAATTATGAACGGTGGCTTTGCCACAAATACAATGTCAACTACATGATCACGCAAAGCAATATGACAATGATGGAGCGTGTCATGATAAATGGAATGGTGGAAAGTTGCATGGCAATATATCTCGGAATGGCTATGGAAATGCCATAATAGGTAGGTATGGTGGCTGTTTTGAGGAAGGTATATGGTGGGTGTATGATACCGGCGAAAGGTGCGTAGTATTAGAGAGGCTAGCAATGGTGGAAGGATGAGAGTGCGTATGATCCATGGACTCAACATTAGTCATAAAGAATTCACATACTTATTGCAAAAATCTACAAGTTATCAAAGCAAAGTATTACGCACATGCTCCTAGGGGGATAGATTGGTAGGAAAAGACCATCACTCGTCCCCGACCGCCACTCATAAGGAAGACAATCAATAAATAAATCATGCTCCAACTTCATCACATAACGGCTCACCATACGTGCATGCTACGGGAATCACAAACTTTAACACAAGTATTTCTCAAATTCACAACTACTCAACTAGCATGACTGTAATATCACCATCTCCATATCTCAAAACAATTATCAAGTATCAGACTTCTCATAGTATTCAACACACTCATAAAAGAATTTTATTATTAATCTTGTATACCTAGCATATTAGGATTATTTAAGCAAATTACCAACCTATTTAAGACTCTCAAAATAATATAAGTGAATCATGAGAGATCAATAGTTTCTATAAAACAAATCCACCACCATGCTCTAAAAGATATAAGTGAAGCACTAGAGCAAAACTATATAACTCAAAAGATATAAGTGAAGCACATAGAGTATTCTAATAATTTCCGAATCATGTGTGTCTCTCTCAAGAGGTGTGTAAAGCAAGGATGATTGTGGTAAAATAACAAATAAAGACTCAAATCATACAAGACGCTCCAAACAAAACACATATCATGTGGTGAATAAAAATATAGCTCCAAGTAAAGTTACCGATAGAAGTAGACGAAAGAGGAGATGCCTTCTGAGGCATCCCCAAGATTTGGCTTTTAGGTGTCCTTAGATTATCTTGGGGGTGCCATGGGCATCCCCAAGCATAGGCTCTTTCCACTCCTTGTTCCATAATTCATCAAATCTTTACCCAAAACTTGAAAACTTGACAATACAAAACTTGAAGTAGAAAATCTCGTGAGCTCCGTTAGCGAAAGAAAACAAAATACCACTTCAAGGTACCGTAATGAACTCATTCTTTATTTATATTGGTGTTGGACCTATTGTATTCCAACTTCTCTATGGTTTATAAACTATTTTACTAGCCATAGATTCATCAAAATAAGCAAACAACACACGAAAAACAGAATCTGTCAAAAACAGAACAGTCTGTAGTAATCTGTAGCTAGCGCAAGATCTGGAAACCCAAAAATTCTAAAATAAAATGCTGGACGTGAGGAATTTATCTATTAATCATCTGAAAAAATAATTAACTAAATATCACTTTACAAATAAAAATGTCAGCAGTTCTCGTGAGCGCTAAAGTTTCCGTTTTTTACAGCAGGATTAACAAGACTTTCCCCAAGTCTTCCCATCGGTTCTACTTGGCACAAACACTAATTAAACACAAAAAACACAACCAAAACAGAGGCTATATAAATTATTTATTACTAAACAGGAGCAAAAAGCAAGGAATAAAAATAAAATTGGGTTGCCTCCCAACAAGCGCTATCGTTTAACGCCCCTAGCTAGGCATAAAAAGCAAGGATAGATCTAGGTATTGCCATCTTTGGTAGGCAATCCATAAGTGGCTCTCATAATAGATTCATAAGGTAATTTAATTTTCTTTCTATGAAAGTGTTCCATGTCTTTCCTTAACGGAAATTGGAATCTAATATTTCCTTCCTTCATATCAATAATTGCACCAATCGTTCTAAGGAAAGGTCTACCAAGAATGATAGGACATGAAGGATTGCAATTTATGTCAAGAACGATAAAATCTATGGGCACATAATTCCTATTTGCAACAATAAGAACATCGTTACTTCTTCCCATAGGATTCTTAATAGTGGAATCCGCAAGGTGCAAGTTTAGAGAGCAATCATCAAAATCACGGAAACCTAACAAATCACACAAAGTCTTTGGAATCGTGGAAACACTAGCACCCAAATCACACAAAGCATAACATCCATGATCTTTAATTTTAATTTTAATAGTTGCTTCCCACTAATCATAAAGTTTTCTAGGGATAGAAACTTCCAACTCAAGTTTTTCTTCATAAGATTGCATCAAAGCATCAACGATATGTTTGGTAAAAGCTTTATTTTGACTATAAGCATGAGGAGAATTTAGCACGGATTGCAACAAGGAAATACAATCTATCAAAGAGAAATTTTCATAATTAAATTCCTTAAAATCCAAAATAGTGGGTTCATTACTATTTAAAGCTTTGATCTCTTCAATCCCACTTTTATCAAATTTAGCATCAAGATCTAAAAACTCCGAATTTTTGGAACGCCTTCTAGGTAAAGGTGGATCATATTAAGTCCCATCATTATCAAGATTCATATTGCAAAAGAAAGATTTAATAGGGGACACATCAATAACTTTTAGATCTTCATCTTTATTATCATGGAAACTAGAAGAACACGCTCTTATAAAGGAATCTTTCTTAGCACACATCCTAGCGGTTCATTCTTTGCACTCATCAATGGAAATTTTCAAGGCTTTGAGAGACTCATTGATATCATGCTTAGGAGGAATAGATCTAAGTTTCAAAGAATCAACATCAACAGAAATTCTATCAACGTTCCTAGCCAACTCATGAATCTTAAGCAACTTTTCTTCAATCAAAGCATTGAAATTCTTTTGCGAAGCAATAAATTCTTTAATATTAGATTCAATATCAGAGGGAATCTTATTATAATTTCCATAAGAATTGTTGTAGGAATTACCATAATTATTAGAGGAATTACTAGGATAAGGCCTAGGATTAAAATTTCCTCTATACGCGTTGTTACCAAAATTGTTCCTACCAAAAAAATTCACATCCATAGATTCATTATTATTCTCAATCAAAGTAGACAAAGGCATATCATTAGGATCAGAAGAAACACTTTTATTAGCAAATAATTTCATAAGTTCATCCATCTTTCCACTCAAAACATTAATTTCTTCTATCGCATGCACTTTCTTATTAGTAGATCTTTCAGTATGCCATTGAGAATAATTAACCATAATATTATCTAGGAGTTTAGTAGCTTCTCCTAAAGTGATTTCCATAAAAGTGCCTCCCGCGGCCGAATCTAAAAGATTTCTAGAAGCAAAACTCAATCCGGCATAAAAAATTTGTATAATCATCCACAAATTCAAACCATGAGTAGGGCAATTACGTATCATTAATTTCATCCTCTCCCAAGCTTGTGCAACATGTTCATGATCAAGTTGCTTAAAATTCATAATATCGTTTCTAAGAGAGATGATCTTAGCGGGAGGAAAATACTTAGAGATAAAAGCATCTTTGCACTTATTCCACGAATCAATACTATTTTTAGGCAAAGACGAAAACCAAGCTTTAGCACGATCTCTAAGCGAAAAAGGAAATAGCTTCAATTTAACAATATCATTGTCCACATCTTTCTTATTTTTCATATCACACAAATCAACGAAGCTATTTAGATGGGTAGCGGCATCTTCACTAGGAAGGCCGAAAAACGGATCTTTCTTGACAAGATTCAGCAAGGCAGCATTAATTTCACAAGATTCAGCATCAGTAAGAGGAGCAATCGGAGTGCTAATAAAATTATTGTTTTTGGTATTGGTAAAGTCACACAATTTAGTGTTATCTTGAGCCATCGTGACAAGCAAGCAACCCAACACACAAGCAAACAAGAAACGGGCAAAAAGAGACAAATAGAGAAAGAGAGGGAGGATAGAGAGAGATGGAAAATAAAACGGCAAGGGTGAAGTGGGGGAGAGGAAAACAAGAGGCAAATGGAAAATAATGTAATGCGGGAGATAATGGTTTGTGATGGGTACTTGGTATGTTGACTTTTGCGTAGACCTCCCCGGCAACGGCGCCAGAAATCCTTCTTGCTACCTCTTGAGAACTTGCGTTGGTTTTCCTTGAAGAGGAAAGGGTGGTGCAGCAAAGTAGCGTAAGTATTTCCCTCAGTTTTTGAGAACCAAGGTATCAATCTAGTAGGAGGCTACGCGCGAGTTCCTCACACCTACACAAAACAAATAAATCCTCGCAACCAACGCGATAAGGGGTTGTCAATCCCTACACGGTCACTTACGAGAGTGAGATCTGATAGATATGATAAGATAATATTTTTGGTATTTTTATGATAAAGATGCAAAGTAAAGGCAAAGTAATAGCAAAGCAATATAAAATTAATGGAGATTGATATGATGAGAATAGACCCGGGGCCATAGGTTTCACTAGTGGCTTCTCTCAAGAGCATAAGTATTCTACGGTGGGTGAACAAATTACTGTTGAGCAATTGATAGAATTGTGCATAATTATGAGAATATCTAGGCATGATCATGTATATAGGCATCACGTCGTGACAAGTAGATCGAAACGATTCTGCATCTACTACTATTACTTCCATCATGAATCCGCTAATCCATGCATCTTGTTAAGGGTTATCGTTCAAGGGGTTGACTACGATGAGACTTTCTCACCCGTAGCGAAGCTGAAGTCCGTCTGAATCATGTTAGCAATTGCCGCATTCTATGATTATGAGATATGGCAAATGGACATCAAAACGGCATTCCTTAATGGTTTCCTTAAGGAAGAATTGTATATGATGCAGCCGGAAGGTTTTGTCGATCCTAAGAATGCTGACAAGGTGTGCAAGCTCCAACGCTCGATTTATGGGCTGGTTCAAGCATCTCGGAGTTGGAACATTCGCTTTGATGAGATGATCAAAGCGTTTGGGTTTATGCAGACTTATGGAGAAGCCTGCATTTACAAGAAAGTGAGTGGGAGCTCTGTAGCATTTCTCATATTGTATGTGGATGACATACTGTTGATGGGAAATGATATAGAATTCTTGGAAAGCATAAAGGCCTACTTGAACAAGTGTTTTTCAATGAAGGACCTTGGAGAAGCTGCTTATATATTAGGCATCAAGATCTATAGAGATAGATCGAGACGCCTCATTAGTCTTTCACAGAGTACGTACCTTGACAAGATATTGAAGAAGTTCAAAATGGATCAGTCAAAGAAGGGGTTCTTGCCTGTATTGCAAGGTACGAGATTGGGCATGGCTCAATGCCCGACCACGGCAGAAGATAGAGAAAAGATGAGTGTCGTCCCCTATGCCTCGACCATAGGGTCTATCATGTATGCTATGCTGTGTACCAGACCTGATGTAAATCTTGCCGTAAGTTTGGTAGCAAGGTACCAAAGTAATCCTGGCATGGAACACTGGACAGCGGTCAAGAATATCCTGAAGTACCTGAAAAGGACTAAGGAAATGTTTCTCGTTTATGGAGGTGACGAAGAGCTCGTCGTAAAGGGTTACGTCGATGCTAGCTTAGACACAGATCTAGATGACTCTAAGTCACAAACCAGATACGTGTATATTTTGAATGGTGGGGCAGTAAGCTGGTGCAGTTGCAAGAAAAGCGTTGTGGCGGGATCTACATGTGAAGAGGAGTACATGGCAGCCTCGGAGGCAGCACAAGAAGCAGTCTGGGTGAAGGAGTTCATCACCGACCTAGGAGTCATACCCAATGCGTCGGGGCCGATGACTCTCTTCTGTGACAACACTGGAGCTATTGCCCTTGCCAAGGAGCCCAGGTTTCACAGGAAGACCAGGCATATCAAGCGTCGCTTCAACTCCATTCGTGAAAGTGTTCAAAATGGAGACATAGAAATTTGTAAAGTACATACGGACCTGAATGTAGCAGATCCGTTGACTAAACCTCTCCCTAGAGCAAAACATGATCAACACCAGAATTCCATGGGTGTTCGATTCATCACAATGTAACTAGATGATTGACTCTAGTGCAAGTGGGAGACTGTTGGAAATATGCCCTAGAGGCAATATAATGATTATTATTATATTCTTGTTCATGATAATTGTCTATTATTTCCTGCTATAATTGTTATACGGAAATCGTAATACATGTGTGAATACATAGACCACAATGTCCTAGTGAGCCTTCTAGTTGACTAGCTCGTTGATCAACAGGATAGTCATGGTTTCTGGCTATGGACATGGGATGTCATTTGATTAACGGGATCACATCATTAGGAGAATGATGTGAATGGACAAGACCAATCCTAAGCTTAGCTCAAAGATCGTGTAGTCTCTTGCTGTAGCTTTTCTGATGTCAAGTATCATTTCCTTAGGACCCATGAGATTGTGCAAACTCCCGGGATACCGTAGGGAGTCGCTGGGTGCAAAGTCACAACGTAACTGGGTTGAGTATAAGGTACATTACAGGTATCTCCGAAAGTGTCTGTTGGGTTGGCACGATCGAGACTGATTTGTCACTCCGTATGACGGAGAGGTATCTCTGGGCCCACTCGGTAATGCCATCATAATGAGCTCATGATCAAGTGGTTGATCACGGGATCATGCATTACGGTATCGAGTAAAGTGACTTGCCGTAACGAGAACTGAACAGGTATTGGGATACCGAACGATCGAGTTCTCGGGGCAAGTAACGTACGATTGACAAGGGAATGTATACGGATTGATTATCCTCGACATCGTGGTTCAATCCGATGAGATCATCGAGGAGCATGTGGGAGCCCAACATGGGTATCCAGATCCCCTGGTGTTATTGACCGGAGAGGTGTCTCGGTCATGTCTGCGTGTCTCCCGAACCCGTGGGGTCTACACACTTAAGGTTCGGTGACGCTAGGGTTGTAGAGATATTAGTATGCAGGTAACCGAAAGTTGTTCGGAGTCCCGGATTGAGATCCCGGGACGTCACGAGTTCCGGAATGGTCCGGAGGTAAGATTTATAATATAGGAAGTCCAGTTTCGGCCCAGCGGGAAGGTTTCAGGGTTCACGGTATTGTACCGGGACCACCGGAAGGTCCCGGGGGTCCACCGGGTGGGCCCACCTATCCCGGAGGGCCCCATTGGGCTGAGTGGAGGGGAACCAGCCCTATGGGCTGGTGCGCCCCCCTTGAGCGGCCCCCACCTGCGCTAGGGTTGGAAACCTAGGGGTGGGGGCGCCTCCCTTTGCCTTGGGGCGGCAAGGCCCCCCCTTGGCCGCCCCCCATCCCCTATATATAGTGGAGGGGGCAGCCACCCATGCTCCTTGGCGCTCTCCTCTCCCTCGTGACACTCTCCCTCTCGCTTGTGCTTGCGAAGCCCTGCTGCGATCACCTGCTCCACCACCACGCCGTCGTGCTGCTGGATCTTCATCAACCTCTCTTCCCCCTTGCTGATCAAGAAGGAGGAGACGTCTCCAATCCGTACGTGTGTTGAACGCGAGGTGCCGTCCGTTCGGCACTTGGTCATTCGGTGATTTTTGAATACGGCGAGTACGACTCCATCAACCCCGTTCTCTTGAACGCCTTCCGCTCGCTGATCTACAAGGTATGTAGATGCACTCCTCTCTCCCTCGTTTGCTAGATGACTCCATAGATTGATCTGGTGATGCGTAGAAAATTTTAAAATTCTGCCTACGTTCCCCCCAGTGGATCATGAGGCTTAGGTCTATGCGTAAGTACTATGCACGAGTAGAACACAAAGTAGTTGTGGGCGTCGATATTGTCAATTTGCTTGCCGTTACTAGTTCTATCTTGATTCAGCGGCATCGTGGGATGAAGCGGCCCCGGACCAACCTTACACGTACGCTTACGTGAGACCGGTTCCCACCGACTGACATGCACTAGTTGCATAAGGTGGCTGGCGGGTGTCTGTCTCTCCCACTTTAGTCGGATCGGATTTCGATGACAGGGTCCTTATTGAAGGGTAAATAGAAATTGGACATTCACAGTTGTGGGTTTTGGCGTAGGTAGAAACGTTCTGCTAGAAACCTATAGCAGCACGTAAAATTGCAACAACAATTAAGAGGACGTCTAACTTGTTTTGCAGCAGTGTTTTGTGATGTGATATGGCCAAAGGTTGTGATGAATGATGAATGATATATGTGATGTATGAGATGATCATGTCTTGAATAGGAATCACGACTTGCATGTCGATGAGTATGACAACGGCAGGAGCCATAGGAGTTGTCTTTATTTTATTTATGACCTGCGTTCAACAATAAACGTTCATGTAATTACTTTACTTATGCTAAAGCGTTAGCCATAGTAGTAGAAGTAACTAGATGACGAGACACTTCAAGAAGACACGATGATGGAGATCATGGTGTCATGCCGGTGACAACGATGATCATGGAGCCCCGAAGATGGAGATCAAAGGAGCAAATGATATTGGCCATATCATGTCACTATTTGATTGCATGTGATGTTTATCATGTTTTACATCTTATTTGCTTAGAACGACGGTAGCTTAAATAAGATGATCCCTCGTAATAATTTCAAGAAAGTGTTCCCCCTAACTGTGCACCGTTGCGAAGGTTCGTTGTTTCGAAGCACCACGTGATGATCGGGTGTGATAGATTCTAACGTTCGAATACAACGGGTGTAAGACAGATTTACACACGCAATACACTTAGGTTGACTTGACGAGCCTAGCATGTACAGACATGGCCTCGGAACACAGAAGACCGAAAGGTCGAGCATGAGTCGTATAGAAGATACGATCAACATGAAGATGTTCACCGATGTTGACTAGTCCGTCTCACGTGATGATCGGACACGGCCTAGTTAACTCGGATCATGTTATACTTAGATGACTGGAGGGATGTCTATCTGAGTGGGAGTTCATTTAATAATTTGATTAGATGAACTTAATTATCATGAACTTAGTCTAAAATCTTTACAATATGTCTTGTAGATCAAATGGCCCACGTTGTCCTCAACTTCAACGCGTTCCTAGAGAAAACCAAGCTGAAAGACGATGGCAGCAATTATACGGACTGGGTCCGGAACCTGAGGATCATCCTCATAGCTGCCAAGAAAGATTATGTCCTAGAAGCACCGCTAGGTGACGCACCCGTCCCACAGAACCAAGACGTTATGAACGCTTGGCAGACACGTGCTGATGATTACTCCCTCGTTCAGTGCGGCATGCTTTACAGCTTAGAACCGGGGCTCCAAAAGCGTTTTGAGAGACACGGAGCATATGAGATGTTCGAAGAGCTGAAAATGGTTTTTCAAGCTCATGCCCGGGTCGAGAGATATGAAGTCTCCGACAAGTTCTTCAGCTGTAAGATGGAGGAAAATAGTTCTGTCAGCGAGCACATACTCAAAATGTCTGGGTTGCATAACCGCTTGACTCAGCTGGGAGTTAATCTCCCGGATGACGCGGTCATTGACAGAATCCTTCAGTCGCTTCCACCGAGCTACAAGAGCTTTGTGATGAACTTCAATATGCAGGGGATGGAAAAGACCATTCCTGAAGTATTTGCAATGCTGAAATCAGCAGAGGTAGAAGTCAAAAAGGAACATCAAGTGTTGATGGTGAATAAAACCACTAAGTTCAAGAAAGGCAAGGGTAAGAATAACTTCAAGAAGGACGGCAAGGGAGTTGCCGCGCCCGGTAAGCAAGCTGCCGGGAAGAAGCCAAAGAATGGACCCAAGCCCGAGACTGAGTGTTTTTATTGCAAGGGAAGTGGTCACTGGAAGCGGAACTGCCCCAAATACTTAGCGGACAAGAAGGCCGGCAACACTAAAGGTATATGTGATATACATGTAATTGATGTGTACCTTACCAGTACTCGTAGTAGCTCCTGGGTATTTGATACCGGTGCCGGTTGCTCACATTTGTAACTCAAAGCAGGAGCTGCGGAATAAGCGGAGACTGGCGAAGGACGAGGTGACGATGCGCGTCGGGAATGGTTCCAAGGTCGATGTGATCGCCATCGGCACGCTACCTCTACATTTACCTACGGGATTAGTTTTAAACCTCAATAATTGTTATTTAGTGCCAGCTTTGAGCATGAACATTGTATCAGGATCTCGTTTAATTCGAGATGGCTACTCATTTAAATCCGAGAATAATGGTTGTTCTATTTATATGAGAGATATGTTTTATGGTCATGCTCCGATGGTGAATGGTTTATTCTTAATGAATCTCGAGCGTAATGCTACACATATTCATAGTGTGAATACCAAAAGATGTAAGGTTGATAATGATAGTCCCACATACTTGTGGCACTGCCGCCTTGGTCACATAGGTGTCAAACGCATGAAGAAGCTCCATGCAGATGGACTTTTAGAGTCTCTTGATTACGAATCATTTGACACGTGCGAACCATGCCTCATGGGTAAATGACCAAGACTCCGTTCTCAGGAACAATGGAGCGAGCAACCAACTTATTGGAAATCATACATACTGATGTGTGCGGTCCAATGAGTGTTGAGGCTCGCGGTGGCTATCGTTATGTTCTCACCCTCACTGATGACTTGAGTAGATATGGGTATGTCTACTTAATGAAACACAAGTCTGAGACCTTTGAAAAGTTCAAGGAATTTCAGAGTGAGGTTGAGAATCAACGTGACAGGAAAATCAAGTTCTTGCGATCAGATCGTGGGGGAGAATACTTGAGTCACGAATTTGGCACACACTTAAGAAAATGTGGAATAGTTTCACAACTCACGCCGCCTGGAACACCTCAGCGTAATGGTGTGTCCGAACGTCGTAATCGCACTCTATTAGATATGGTGCGATCTATGATGTCTCTTACCGATTTACCGCTATCATTTTGGGGCTATGCTTTAGAGACTGCCGCATTCACTTTAAATAGGGCTCCGTCGAAATCCGTTGAGACGACACCGTATGAATTATGGTTTGGGAAGAAATCTAAGCTGTCGTTTCTAAAAGTTTGGGGATGCGATGCTTATGTCAAGAAACTTCAACCTGAAAAGCTCGAACCCAAGTCGGAAAAATGCGTCTTCATAGGATACCCTAAAGAAACTGTTGGGTATACCTTCTACCTCAGATCCGAAGGCAAGATCTTTGTTGCCAAGAATGGGTCCTTTCTAGAGAAAGAGTTTCTCTCGAAAGAAATAAGTGGGAGGAAGGTAGAACTTGATGAAGTATTACCTCTTGAACCGGTAAGTGGCGCAGCTCAAGAAAATGTTCCTGAGGTGCCTGCACCGACTAGAGAGGAAGTTGATGATGATGATCATGAAACTTCAGATCAAGTTGCTACTGAACTTCGTAGGTCCACAAGGACACGTTCCACCAGAGTGGTACGGCAACCCTGTCTTGGAAATCATGTTGTTAGACAACGGTGAACCTTCGAACTATGAAGAAGCGATGGCGGGCCCGGATTCCGACAAATGGCTGGAAGCCATGAAATCCGAGATAGGATCCATGTATGAAAACGAAGTATGGACTTTGACTGACTTGCCCGATGATCGGCGAGCCATAGAAAATAAATGGATCTTTAAGAAGAAGACAGACGCGGATGGTAATGTGACCATCTATAAAGCTCGGCTTGTCGCTAAGGGTTATCGACAAGTTCAAGGGGTTGACTATGATGAGACTTTCTCACCCGTAGCGAAGCTGAAGTCCGTCCGAATCATGTTAGCAATTGCCGCATTCTATGATTATGAGATATGGCAAATGGACGTCAAAACGGCATTCCTTAATGGTTTCCTTAAGGAAGAATTGTATATGATGCATCCGGAAGGTTTTGTCGATCCTAAGAATGCTGACAAGGTGTGCAAGCTCCAACGCTCGATTTATGGGCTGGTGCAAGCATCTCGGAGTTGGAACATTCGCTTTGATGAGATGATCAAAGCGTTTGGGTTTACAGCAGACTTATGGAGAAGCCCTGCATTTACAAGAAAGTGAGTGGGAGCTCTGTAGCATTTCTCATATTGTATGTGGATGACATACTGTTGATGGGAAATGATATAGAATTCTTGGAAAGCATAAAGGCCTACTTGAACAAGTGTTTTTCAATGAAGGACCTTGGAGAAGCTGCTTATATATTAGGCATCAAGATCTATAGAGATAGATCGAGACGCCTCATTGGTCTTTCACAGAGTACGTACCTTGACAAGATATTGAAGAAGTTCAAAATGGATCAGTCAAAGAAGGGGTTCTTGCCTGTATTGCAAGGTACGAGATTGAGCACGGCTCAATGCCCGACCACGGCAGAAGATAGAGAAAAGATGAGTGTCGTCCCCTATGCCTCGGCCATAGGGTCTATCATGTATGCTATGCTGTGTACCAGACCTGATGTAAACCTTGCCGTAAGTTTGGTAGGAAGGTACCAAAGTAATCCCGGCATGGAACACTAGGACAGCGGTCAAGAATATCCTGAAGTACCTGAAAAGGACTAAGGAAATGTTTCTCGTTTATGGAGGTGACGAAGAGCTCGTCGTAAAGGGTTACGTCGATGCTAGCTTCGACACAGATCTGGATGACTCTAAGTCACAAACCGGATACGTGTATATTTTGAATGGTGGGGCAGTAAGCTGGTGCAGTTGCAAGCAAAGCGTTGTGGCGGGATCTACATGTGAAGCGGAGTACATGGCAGCCTCGGAGGCAGCACAAGAAGCAGTCTGGGTGAAGGAGTTCATTACCGACCTAGGAGTCATACCCAATGCGTCGGGCCCGATGACTCTCTTCTGTGACAACACTGGAGCTATTGCCCTTGCCAAGGAGCCCAGGTTTCACAGGAAGACCAGGCATATCAAGCGTCGCTTCAACTCCATTCGTGAAAGTGTTCAAAATGGAGACATAGAGATTTGTAAAGTACATACGGACCTGAATGTAGCAGATCCGTTGACTAAACCTCTCCCTAGAGCAAAACATGATCAACACCAGAACTGCATGGGTGTTCGATTCATCACAATGTAACTAGAATATTGACTCTAGTGCAAGTGGGAGACTGTATTAATCTACACAAAATTCTAAGCATTTTTCATATATAAAGTTTTTACAAATGATGCACGGTTTGTGAGTTATTAAATGCATGTTGCTTGGGGGGTTTCTGCAAAACAGTGTTCTCTGAAAAAAAGGAAAAACATTTTATGGCAAAAAACATGTCGGGCTGGATCTGCTCTCACCATGGGCCTTGCCCAGAACTGTGGGGAGGTGCCAGGAGGGGCGCCATGGGCTGGCGCGGTCCAGTAGAGGAGTGGCTGGGCCTTGGGCCTGACAGTGGAGGAGGGAGGCCAGCAGGGGGTGATGCTGGGCCGGGAGGCCTAGCACTGGGCCTGGGATCGAGACGAGGCCGGCTGGAGTGTCTCGATGAGGAGTCAACGCAGGGGCGCGGCTCCGTCGTCCTCCTCTCGAGCGTAGGCAGCGCAGGCCTTGGGGACGATGCTCTAGCGACGGGCGGTGCTGGCCTTGGAGATCTGGCACAGGAGGTCACGCACGCGAGGCAGGGGCCAGAGACGAAGCGAGGGAGGCGGCGCTGCGGGACTTGAGGCGCGATGTCGACCTGCAACTCGATGCAGAAGAAGCAGCGCTGGAACTTGGCGTGGGGTCGAGTCGTCCGATCGACAGGGGAAACAAACGGCAGCAGCAAGTGAGGCCGGCGACAGCACCGGTGGTCGGGTATGGAGCCTAGCCGACGGAATCCGGCAAGAACGGTCAAGGGCAACGGAGGCCCGCCGGATCTGATGGTTTTCGAGGTTCCCTACAGCAGTGCTCCATCGGGCGTCCATGGCGAACCTACGACGGGTCAGAGAGGGGAGGTGAGAGAGAGAAGAACAGGAAGATGGAATGGGAGGCAGGGAAGAGAGGGATGGCACGGGCCTGCTGGAGGAGGTCGCCGGTGACGCGGTTGGTCGCGAGGACGGCGAGGGGTTCGTGCCTGAACGTAGGTGAGCTCGGGAGCGCTCCAGAAGGTGGATCGAGCAGAGGAAGCAAGGCCTCGGGCTCGAGGGGCGACGAGGCCGCAGGATTGGTCGAGCATGGAAACGGAGGCGATGGTGGTTGGCTACGGTTGGATTGGGCAGCGCAGATCCCCAAGAAGATAGTGGCGGCGGTGGACACGGAATGGGTGGGACAAGATCCCTAATTTCTAGGGTTGCCCACTATTTATATTGCAAAGGGATTAGGGTAGAGGCTATCTCGTCCCTCCGATCGCAATCGTACGATCGCGAAAAAATATATTAGGAAGTCCAATTAACAAAACGGAGACGTTTTGTAGATGTTTGGGGATGATCCGGACACAACGGTAGCGACAGTCCGGGTCGGGTCCGGGACAGCTTTCGGGCGCGCGCACGAGGAGGGCCGCGGGCATAACTGAGAGAGGGGTAGGCATGGGCCTAGGAGGACTGTGGAGAGCGGTTTGGACTGAGAGAAGAGGGGAGAGAGACCCGGCGACTGTTTCCGGAGACCGAAAACGTCCGACGTTAGACCGGCTATAATGCCGCTATAGTTTAACGGTTGGGCTATCAAACAAACTCTAAATGCGATGAAAACTTGGAAGGCGGCCTAGCTACAACATAACAAGACCACACACCAACTCTCATCCCATTCTGAGAAAATTTTCCGGCCACTTATAAAATAATATTTCGGACATGCCGCGGGCGCGTGCAAGTGTGTCTGGGCTCAGAACGGACAACGGGGAGAACTGGGATACCCCGGACGGATGCAAGTTTTGAAAACATGATGATGCAATGCATATGCTGACATGATGAAATGCAACACGCAAGCAAAAGACATGGCAACGATGGCGAATAACTGGAAGACACCTGGCACATCGGTCTCTGGGCGTCACACTACGTCAAGAAAGCAACCAGGAGGGCATGAGGTAGGGGTCGTGCCTACCCCCCCCCCCAGGCACGCCCTCCACCCTCGTGGGGCCCACGTTGCTCCGCCGACGTACTTCTTCCTCCTATATAAACCTAAGTACGCCCCAAACTACCAGATACGGAGCCAAAACCCTAATTCCACCGCCGTAACTTTCTGTATCCATGAGATCCCATCTTGGGGCCTGTTCCGGAGCTCCGCCGGAGGGGGCATCGATCACGGAGGGCTTCTTCATCAACACCATAGCCCCTCCGATGAAGTGTGAGTAGTTTACCTCAGACCTACGGGTCCATAGTTAGTAGCTAGATGGCTTCTTCTCTCTTTTTGGATCTCAATACAATGTTCTCCCCCTCTCTTGTGGAGATCTGTTTGATGTAATCTTCTTTTTGCGGTGTGTTTGTTGAGACCGATGAATTATGGGTTTATGATCAAGTCTATCTATGAATAATATTTGAATCTTCTCTGAATTCTTTTATGTATGATTGGTTATCTTTGGAAGTCTCTTCGAATTATCAGTTTGGTTTGGCCTACTAGATTGATCTTTCTTGCAATGGGAGAAGTGCTTAGCTTTGGGTTGAATCTTGCGGTGTCCTTTCCCGGTGACAGTAAGGTCAGCAAGGCACGTATTGTGTTGTTGCCATCGAGGATAACAAGATGGGGTTTTCTTCATTTTGCATGAGTTTATCCCTCTACATCATGTCATCTTGCTTAAGGCGTTACTCTGTTCTTTTGAACTTAATACTCTAGATGCATGTTGGATAGCGGTCGATGTGTGGAGTAATAGTAGTATATGCAGGCAGGAGTCGGTCTACTTGTCTCGGACGTGATGCCTATATACATGATCATACCTAGATATTCTCATAACTATGCTCAATTCTGTCAATCGATCAACAGTAATTTGTTTACTCACCGTAATACTTATGCTCTCGAGAGAAGCCACTAGTGAAACCTATGGCCCCCGGGTCTATTTTTCATCATATTAATCTTCCGTCAATAAGCTATTTCCTTTTCCTTTTATTTTGCTTTCTTTACTTTGCATCTTTATCATAAAAATACCAAAAATATTCTCTTATCATATCTATCATATCTCACTTTCGTAAGTGGCCGTGATGGGATTGACAACCCCTTTATTGCGTTGGTTGCGAGGATTTTATTTGTTTGTGTAGGTGCGAGGGACTCGTGCGTGGCCTCCTACTGGATTGATACCTTGGTTCTCAAGAATTGAGGGAAATACTTACGCTACTTTGCTGCATCACCCTTTCCTCTTCAAGGGAAAACCAACGCAGTGCTTAAGAGGTAGCAGGTCTCGGTATTGAGAACTTAGAAATTAAAAATAAATGCCTTATGAGCAAATGGCTCTACAGGTTAGAGATAGAGCCGGAGGGTATGTGGTCATAGATTCTGCGCAATAAATATTTACATTCGAAAACACTCGCCCAGGTTACCATGAGACCGACCGATTCACCATTCTGGAAAGGACTTATGAGAACGAAGGACTTGTTCTTCCGTAAGGTCAAATTCTTGGTTGGCAATGGGATGTCAACAATATTTTGGGAGGATACGTGGTTAGGAGAGACGCCCCTGGCCGTCCAATATCCCACCCTTTATAACATTGTGCAACGTAAGCAGGATTACGTAGGCATAGTTTTCCAAACAACTCCGTTGAATATTCAGTTCAAACGTGCGTTAGTTGGTGAGAGATGGACTGCCTGGATGCATTTCGTTCGGAGACTGATAGAGGTTCAACTCTCCGACCAGCCGAATTCACACAATGGAAATTAACCAAAAAATGGGATTTTTAAGGTGAAATCATTCTATACGGATTGTATTAATTCTGGCCCAATCTCAAGATCGTTGCATATTTGGAGTGTTAAGGTTCCTTTGCGTATTAAAATCTTTATGTGGTTCATCCACAAGCGAGTGATACTCACCAAGGACAACTTAATCAAGAGGAGATGGGTAGGTAGTTCACGGTGTTGTTTTTGTGATCATGATGAAACAATACAACACTTATTCCTTAAATGCCCACTTGCCAAGTTGCTTTGGAGAACGATTCATATAGCCTTCAACATTAATCCTCCAGTCGATATTGCGTCGTTGTTTGGGACGTGGTTAGCTGGGGTTGAACAGATTACTGTGGCTCGTATTCGGATTGGAATATGTGGGCTATTGTGGGCTATATGGAACTGTAGGAATGATATGATTTTTAACAGACAACACAGTTTAACTTTCTTGCAGGTCATCTTCAAAGCTACAGCTTGGATCCGTACGTGGTCCTTACTCACTCCTATGGACTCCAGGGAGCCTTTGGTTACTGGGTGCAACCAGTGGGAGATGGTAGCACGGGCTATATTCAACCGGTTCGGATAGTGGTCGCATAACAGGATAGGAGTCTAGGGAGATTACCCTTCATATTATCGTATTGGTTGTGATTGTCAGCATGTACTTTTCTTTTTTCATTTGATTTGCTCCGCTTGCGAGCTATAATACTTTTATGACTATTTTGATACTTCATGGATCTTTAATAAGATGACTGCATGCATCGTTATAATGCAGAGGCCGAGGGCATGCCTCCATTTCCAAAAAAAAAGACAGGCGTTTCTTCGCATATCACTTTGCGTTATTTTTGCCGCCCTAACCAGCCGCTGCATCTTTGTGCACACCTCCATTCCTTGCTGGTGGTGTATTGGTGGCTTGACCCTCGTCCGGGGACATTTGGGCCAACTTCTTATCCATTTGGGCTAACTTCTTATGCATTCCACAGTTCCTTAAGCTCATTAATACAACACAACACAAATTTTATGTCAAGTGGCAACATTTCTTGGCACCTTAATGAGAAGAGTCCAAAATATTATCTCGTTAAGATAAACAAGCTTAACAAACTGATCCTTAATGAGCACAAGCTTAGCAAGCCAAGACTTTGCTAGAACTAGCCACACAGACTAACCTAGCACTAGAACTAACTACACCTAGCACCGGTAATTACTCCTATAAAGGATGGTGGAGTACCCACTTCCATGGGTGCCTCGTGGCCGAACAGTGCCTCTGAGCCATCCATTGTTTGGTGGCGTGCCGCGAGGGCCACTCAAGAGCACTCAGGTCCATCCGATTTGCCCGAACGACTTGGACCCAGGAAACCCGGCTGGCGGGTCCATGATGGCGGACCGACGGCTGGCGATTGCTGCAGTCGGCGTCCCTCCATGACGGGTGGACAAAGGCCGTGTGATCGCTACAATCAGGCGAAGAAAGCCTCCCAACCCAGCTCAAGGGTCAATGACAAGTGGACCGATGGCGTGCACGGGGCCAACGCCATTGCCCGGCCTTGGTCGCCCCACACCTAGGCTCAGCAGAGTGTCGCCGCCCCCATCACCATGGCCCCTGAGCTCCACGAATGTCATCGTCGTTAACCATCACTCACCTGGACCCGGCAAGAATCGAGCCGTCGTCCCCTTCCGCACCTTGGATTCATGATCCTCCACTCCAATTCGAGCCCAGATCCCGCAAGAACAGGGACGGTGTTGGAAATATGCCCTAGAGGCAATAATAAAATGGTTATTACTATATGTCTTTGTTCATGATAATTGTCTATTGTTCATGCTATAATTGTGTTATCCGGAAATCGTAATACATGTGTGAATACATAGACCACAACACGTCCCTAGTGAGCCTCTAGTTGACTAGCTCGTTGATCAAAAGATAGTCATGGTTTCCTAACTATGGACATTGGATGTCATTGATAACGGGATCACATCATTAGGAGAATGATGTGATGGACAAGACCCAATCCTAAGCATAGCTCAAAGATCGTGTAGTTTGTTTGCTATAGCTTTTCCGAATGTCAAGTATCATTTCCTTAGACCATGAGATTGTGCAACTCCCGGATACCGTAGGAGTGCTTTGGGTGTGCCAAACATCACAACGTAACTGGGTGACTATAAAGGTACACTATGGGTATCTCCGAAAGTGTCTGTTGGGTTGGCACGAATCGAGACTGGGATTTGTCACTCCGTATGACGGAGAGGTATCTCTGGGCCCACTTGGTAATGCATCATCATAATGAGCTCAATGTGGCCAAGTGGTTGATCACGGGATCATGCATTACGGTATGAGTAAAGTGACTTGCCGGTAACGAGATTGAACGAGGTATTGGGATACCGACGATCGAGTCTCGGGCAAGTAACGTACCGATTGACAAAGGGAATTGTATACAGGATTGATCGAATCCTAGACATCGTGGTTCATCCGATGAGATCATCGAGGAGCATGTGGGAGCCAACATGGGTATCCAAATCCCGCTGTTGGTTATTGACCGGAGAGTCGTCTCGGTCATGTCTGCGTGTCTCCCGAACCCGTAGGGTCTACACACTTAAGGTTCGGTGACGCTAGGGTTGTTGAGATATTAGTATACGGTAACCCAAAAGTTGTTCGGAGTCTCGGATGAGATCCCGGACGTCACGAGGAGTTCCTGAATGGTCCGGAGGTGAAGATTTATGTATAGGAAGTCAAGTTTCGGCCATCGGGAATGTTTTCGGGGTAATCGGTATTGTATTGTACCGGAACCACCGGAAGGGTTCCGGGGGTCCACCGGGTGGGGCCACCTATCCCGGAGGGCCCCATGGGCTTAAGTGGGAGGGGAACCAGCCCCAAATGGGCTGGTGCGCCCCCCCCCCCATGGGCCTCCCCTGCGCCTAGAGTTGGAAACCCTAGGGGTGGGGGCGCCCCACTTGGCTTGGGGGGCACTCCACCCCCCTTGGCCGCCACCCCCCCTTGGAGATGGCATCTCCTAGGGCCGGCGCCCCCCCTAGGGGTCCTATAAATAGTGGGGGGAGGGAGGGCAGCCGCACCCTAACCCCTGGCGCCTCCCTCTCCCTCCCATGACACCTCTCCTTCTCGCAGTGCTCGGCGAAGCCCTGCCGAGATCGTCGTAGTTTCCACCACCACGCCGTCGTGCTGCTGGATCTCCATCAACCTCTCCTTCCCCCTTGCTGGATCAAGTTGGAGGAGACGTCTTCCCAACCATACGTGTGTTGAACGCGGAGGTGTCGTCCGTTCGGCGCTAGGTCATCGGTGATTTGGATCACGACGAGTACGACTCCATCAACCCCGTTCTCTTGAACGCTCCGCGCGCGATCTACAAGGGTATGTAGATGCACTCCCCTCTCCCTCGTTGCTATATGACTCCATAGATTGATCTTGGTGATGCGTAGAAAATTTTAAAATTCTGCTACGTTCCCTAACAATGGCATCATGAGCTAGGTCTATGCGTAGTTTCTATGCATGAGTAGAACACAAAGCAGTTGTGGGCGTGGATATTGTCAATTTGCGTGTCATTACTAGTCTTATCTTGATTTGGCAGCATCGTGGGATGAAGCGGCCCGGACCGACCTTACACGTACGCTTACGTGAGACTGGTTCCACCGATTGACATGCACTAGTTGCATAAGGTGGCTAGCGGGTGTCTGTCTCTCCCACTTTAGTCGGATCGGATTCGATGAAAAGGGCCCTTATGAAGGGTAAATAGAAATTGGCATATCACGTTGTGGTTTTGGCGCAGGTAAGAAACGTTCTTGCTAGAAACCTATAGCAGCCACGTAAAAACTTGCAACAACAATTAGAGGACGTCTAACTTGTTTTTGCAGCATGTGCCGTGTGATGTGATATGGCCAAAAGGATGTGATGAATGATATATGTGTTGTATGAGATTGATCATGTTCTTGTAATAGGAATCACGACTTGCATGTCGATGAGTATGATAACCGGCAGGAGCCATAGGAGTTGTCTTAATTTATTTATGACCTGCATGTCAACATAAACGTCATGTAATTACTTTACTTTATTGCTAAAGCGTTAGCCATAGTAGTAGAAGTAATAGATGACGAGACAACTTCAAGAAGACACAATGATGGAGATCATGATGATGGAGATCATGGTGTCATGCCGGTGACAACGATGATCATGAAGCCCCGAAGATGGAGATCAAAAGGAGCAAATGATATTGGCCATATCATGTCACTATTTGATTGCATGTGATGTTTATCATGTTTTGCATCTTATTTTCTTAGAACAACGGTAGCTTAAATAAGATGATCCCTCGTAATAATTTCAAGAAAGTGTTCCCCCTAACTGTGCACCGTTGCGAAGGTTCGTTGTTTCGAAGCACCACGTGATGATCGGGTGTGATAGATTCTAACGTTTGAATACAACGGTTGTAAGCCAGATTTACACACGCAATACACTTAGGTTGACTTGACGAGCCTAGCATGTACAGACATGGCCTCGGAACACGGAAGACCGAAAGGTCGAGCATGAGTCGTATAGAAGATACGATCAACATGAAGATGTTCACGGATGTTGACTAGTCCGTCTCACGTGATGATCGGACACGGTCTAGTTAACTCGGATCATGTTATACTTAGATGACTGGAGGGATGTCTATCTGAGTGGGAGTTCATTTAATAATTTGATTAGATGAACTTAATTATCATGAACTTAGTCTAAAATCTTTACACTATGTCTTGTAGATCAAATGGCCCATGTTGTCCTCAACTTCAACGCGTTCCTAGAGAAAACCAAGCTGAAAGATGATGGCAGCAACTATACGGACTGGGTCCGGAACCTGAGGATCATCCTCATAGCTTCCAAGAAATATTATGTCCTAGAAGCACCGCTAGGTGACGCACCCATCCCAGAGAACCAAGACTTTATGAACGCTTGGCAGTCACGTGCTGATGATTACTCCCTTGTTCAGTGCGGCATGCTTTACAGCTTAGAACCGGGGCTCCAAAAGCGTTTTGAGAGACATGGAGCATATGAGATGTTCGAAGAGCTGAAAATGGTTTTTCAAGCTCATGCCCGGGTCGAGAGATATGAAGTCTCCGACAAGTTCTTCAGTTGTAAGATGGAGGAAAATAGTTCTGTCAGTGAGCACATACTCAAAATGTCTGGGTTGCATAACCGCTTGACTCAGCTGGGAGTTAATCTCCCGGATGACGCGGTCATTGACAGAATCCTTCAGTCGCTTCCACCGAGCTACAAGAGCTTTGTGATGAACTTCAATATGCAGGGGATGGAAAAGACCATTCCTGAGGTATTTTCAATGCTGAAATCAGCGGAGGTGGAAGTCAAAAAGGAACATCAAGTGTTGATGGTGAATAAAACCACTAAGTTCAAGAAAGGCAAGGGTAAGAAGAACTTCAAGAAGGACGGCAAGGGAGTTGCCGCGCCCGGTAAGCAAGCTGCCGGGAAGAAGTCAAAGAATGGACCCAAGCCTGAGACTGAGTGTTTTTATTGCAAGGGAAGTGGTCACTAGAAGCGGAACTGCCCCAAATACTTAGAGAAAAAGAAGGCCGGCAACACTAAAGGTATATGTGATATACATGTAATTGATGTGTACCTTACCAGTACTCGTAGTAGCTCCTGGGTATTTGATACCGGTGCGGTTGCTCACATTTGTAACTCAAAGCAGGAGCTGCGGAATAAGCGGAGACTGGCGAAGGACGAGGTGAGGATGCGCGTCGGGAATGGTTCCAAGGTCGATGTGATCGCCGTCGGCACGCTGCCTTTACATTTACCTATGGGATTAGTTTTAAACCTCAATAATTGTTATTTAGTGCCAGCTTTGAGCATGAACATTGTATCAGGATCTCGTTTAATTCGAGATGGCTACTCATTTAAATCCGAGAATAATGGTTGTTCTATTTATATGAGAGATATGTTTTATGGTCATGCTCCGCTGGTGAATGGTTTGTTCTTAATGAATCTCGAGCGTAATGTTACACATATTCATAGTGTGAATATCAAAAGATGTAAGGTTGATAATGATAGTCCCACATACTTGTGGCACTGCCGCCTTGGTCACATAGGTGTCAAACGCATGAAGAAGCTCCATGCAGATGGACTTTTGGAGTCTCTTGATTACGAATCATTTGACACGTGCGAACCATGCCTCATGGGTAAAATGACCAAGACTCCGTTCTCAGGAACAATGGAGCGAGCAACCAACTTATTGGAAATCATACATACTAATGTGTGCAGTCCAATGAGTGTTGAGGCTCGCGGTGGCTATCGTTATGTTCTCACCCTCACTTATGACTTGAGTAGATATGGATATGTCTACTTAATGAAACACAAGTCTGAGACCTTTGAAAAGTTCAAGGAATTTCAGAGTGAGGTCGAGAATCAACGTGACGGGAAAATCAAGTTCTTGCGATCAGATCGTGGGAGAGAATAATTGAGTCACGAATTTGGCACACACTTAAGGAAATGTGGAATAGTTTCACAACTCACGCCGCCTGGAACACCTCAGCGTAATGGTGTGTCCGAACGTCGTAATCGCACTCTATTGGATATGGTGCGATCCATGATGTCTCTTACCGATTTACCGCTGTCATTTTGGGGCTATGCTTTAGAGACTGTTGCATTCACTTTAAATAGGGCTCCGTCGAAATCCGTTGAGAGCACACCGTATGAATTATGGTTTGGGAAGAAACCTAAGCTGTCGTTTCTAAAAGTTTGGGGATGCGATGCTTATGTCAAGAAACTTCAACTTGAAAAGCTCGAACCCAAGTCGGAAAATGCGTCTTCATAGGATACCCTAAAGAAACTATTCGGTATACCTTCTACCTCATATCTGAAGGCAAGATCTTTGTTGCCAAGAATGGATCCTTTCTAGAGAAAGAGTTTCTCTCGAAAGAAATAAGTGGGAGGAAAGTAGAACTCGATGAAGTATTACCTCTTGAACCGGTAAGTGGCGCAGCTCAAGAAAATGTTCCAGAGGTGCCTGCACCGACTAGAGAGGAAGTTAATGATGATGATCATGAAACTTCAGATCAAGTTGCTACAGAACTTCGTAGGTCCACAAGGACACGTTCCGCACCAGAGTGGTACGGCAACCCTGTCCTGGAAATCATGTTGTTAGACAACGGTGAACCTTCGAACTATGAAGAAGCAATGGCGGGCCCAGATTTCGACAAATGGCTGGAAGCCATGAAATCCGAGATAGGATCCATGTATGAAAACGAAGTATGGACTTTGACTGACTTGCCCGATGATCGGCGAGCCATAGAAAATAAATGGATCTTTAAGAAGAAGACAAACGCAGATGGTAATGTAACCATCTATAAAGCTCGGCTTGTCGCTAAGGGTTATCGACAAGTTCAAGGGGTTGACTACGATGAGACTTTCTCACCCGTAGCGAAGCTGAAGTCCGTCCGAATCATGTTAGCAATTGCCGCATTCTATGATTATGAGATATGGCAAATGGACGTCAAAACGGCATTCCTTAATGGTTTCCTTAAGGAAGAATTGTATATGATGCAGCCGGAAGGTTTTGTCGATCCTAAGAATGCTGACAAGGTGTGCAGGCTCCAACGCTCGATTTATGGGCTGGTGCAAGCGTCTCGGAGTTGGAACATTCGTTTTGATGAGATGATCAAAGCGTTTGGGTTTATGCAGACTTATGGAGAAGCCTGCATTTACAAGAAAGTGAGTGGGAGCTCTGTCGCATTTCTCATATTGTATGTGGATGACATACTATTGATGGGAAATGATATAGAATTCTTGGAAAGCATAAAGGCCTATTTGAACAAGTGTTTTTCAATGAAGGATCTTGGAGAAGCTGCTTACATATTAGGCATCAAGACCTATAGAGATGGATCGAGACGCCTCATTGGTCTTTCACAGAGTACGTACCTTGACAAGATATTGAAGAAGTTCAATATGGATCAGTCAAAGAAGGGGTTCTTGCCTGTATTGCAAGGTACGAGATTGAGCACGGCTCAATGCCCGACCACGGCAGAAGATAGAGAAAAGATGAGTGTCGTCCCCTATGCCTCGGCCATAGGGTCTATCATGTATGCTATGTTGTGTACCAGATCTGATGTAAACCTTGCCGTAAGGTACCAAAGTAATCCCGTTATGGAACACTGGACAGCGGTCAAGAATATCCTGAAGTACCTGAAGAGGACTAAGGATATGTTTCTCATTTATGGAGGTGACGAAGAGCTCGTCATAAAGGGTTACGTCGATGCTAACTTCGACACAGATCTGGATGACTCTAAGTCACAAACCGGATACGTGTATATTTTGAATGGTGGGGCAGTAAGCTGGTGCAGTTGCAAGCAAAGCGTTGTGGCGGGATCTACATGTGAGGCGAAGTACATGGCAGCCTCGGAGGCAGCACAAGAGGCAATCTGGGTGAAGGAGTTCATTACCAACCTAGGAGTCATACCCAATGCGTCGGGCCCGATGACTCTCTTCTGTGACAACACTGGAGCTATTGCCCTTGCCAAGGAGCCCAGGTTTCACAGGAAGACCAGGCATATCAAGCGTCGCTTCAACTCCATTCGTGAAAGTGTTCAAAATGGAGACATGGATATTTGTAAAGTACATACGGACCTGAATGTGGCAGATCCGTTGACTAAACCTCTCCCTAGAGCAAAACATGATCAACACCAGAACTGCATGGGTGTTCGATTCATCACAATGTAACTAGACTATTGACTCTAGTGCAAGTGGGAGACTATTGGAAATATGCCCTAGAGGCAATAATAAAATGGTTATTATTATATTTCTTTGTTCATGATAATTGTCTATTGTTCATGCTATAATTGTGTTATCCGGAAATCGTAATACATGTGTGAATACATAGACCACAACACGTCCCTAGTGAGCCTCTAGTTGACTAGCTCATTGATCAAAAGATAGTCATGGTTTCCTGACTATGGACATTGGATGTCATTGATAACGGGATCACATCATTAGGAGAATGATGTGATGGACAAGACCCAATCCTAAGCATAGCTCAAAGATCGTGTAGTTCATTTGCTATAGCTTTTCCGAATGTCAAGTATCATTTCCTTAGACCATGAGATTGTGCAACTCCCGGATACCGTAGGAGTGCTTTGGGTGTGCCAAACGTCACAACGTAACTGGGTGACTATAAAGGTACACTATGGGTATCTCCGAAAGTGTCTGTTGGGTTGGCACGAATCGAGATTGGGATTTGTCACTCCGTATGACGGAGAGGTATCTCTGGGCCCACTCGGTAATGCATCATCATAATGAGCTCAATGTAACCAAGTGGTTGATCACGGGATCATGCATTACGGTACGAGTAAAGTGACTTGCCGGTAACGAGATTGAACGAGGTATTGGGATACCGACGATCGAGTCTCGGGCAAGTAACGTACCGATTGACAAAGGGAACTGTATACGGGATTGATCGAATCCTCGACATCGTGGTTCATCCGATGAGATCATCGAGGAGCATGTGGGAGCCAACATGGGTATCCAAATCCCGCTGTTGGTTATTGACCGGAGAGTCGTCTCGGTCATGTCTGCGTGTCTCCCGAACCCGTAGGGTCTACACACTTAAGGTTCGGTGACGCTAGGGTTGTTGAGATATTAGTATACGGTAACCCGAAAGTTGTTCGGAGTCCCGGATGAGATCCCGGACGTCACGAGGAGTTCCGGAATGGTCCGGAGGTGAAGATTTATATATAGGAAGTCAAGTTTCGTCCATCGGGAAGGTTTTCGGGGTAATCGGTATTGTACCGGGACCACCGGAAGGGTCCCGGGGGTCCACCGGGTGGGGTCACCTATCCTGGAGGGCCCCATGGGCTGAAATGGGAGGGGAACCAGCCCCAAATGGGCTGGTGCGCTCCCCCCCCCATGGGCCTCCCCTGCGCCTAGGGTTGGAAACCCTAGGGGTGGGGGCGCCCCACTTGGCTTGGGGGGCACTCCACCCCCCTTGGCCGCCGCCCCCCCTTGGAGATGGCATCTCCTAGGGCCGGCGCCCCCCCCAGGGGTCCTATAAATAGTGGGGGAGGGAGGGCAGCCGCACCCTAACCCCTGGCGCCTCCCTCTCCCTCCCGTGACACCTCTCCTTCTCGCAGGTCTCGGCGAAGCCCTGCCGAGATCGCCGTAGTTTCCACCACCACGCCGTCGTGCTGCTGGATCTCCATCAACCTCTCCTTCCCCCTTGCTGGATCAAGTTGGAGGAGACGTCTTTCCAACCATACGTGTGTTGAACGCGGAGGTGCCGTCCGTTCGGCGCTAGGTCATCGGTGATTTGGATCACGACGAGTACGACTCCATCAACCCCGTTCTCTTGAACACTTCTGCGCGCGATCTACAAGGGTATGTAGATGCACTCCCCTCTCCCTCGTTGCTAGATGACTCCATAGATTGATCTTGGTGATGCGTAGAAAATTTTAAAATTCTGCTACGTTCCCCAACAGACGGGCGGCAGCCCCTGCCACGACCTCTGTGCCCACTCATTGTCATCTGCAACCTTCGGCGATGCAGTCATCCTGGAGCGCGCTCACGGCGTCCTCGGCGCGTGGTGGAAGGCCGCCCCTCCTTAAGCCCATCTCCCGCAAGGGCCGGAAGCGTCCAAACCGCAGGAAGGAGGAGCAGGAGCGCGCCGCCGCATTCTGCGCCAAGAGCCGCGCTCCCACTCTTGTCACGCATTGCACGCCTCGAGCGCCTCCTGCCCCATCCTCCTCACCTCTCTCAGTCGCCCCACGCAGCAGTCGCGTGCAATGGTACGCACTGCTCAGCGTCCAGCACCACTGCCTCAGGGTCAAGAACCGGCAGAAGGTGCGGCTACCAGCGCAAGATGAGGCGCACGGCTATGGAGTCCCCTACTTCCGTGGCAAGGCGGAGTAGTTATGGCCCTCCGAAGAACACGCGGAGGCGGATGGCTCCAGCGCCGGCGCCACCAGGAGCAGAGACCGTAGAGTCCAAGTGCGCAGCAGAGAGGGCGGAGAGGACGAGGAAGGGGTCGGTGCGGGAGCATGGGAAGGATGGTGGTGCATGCGGCTGTGGGGACTTTGCCTCGGCCGGCAGCGGGACGGGCGGCGGCGGGGTGGTGGACTTGATTTGGTGCGGTACATTGGAGGATGACAAACCAGTTTTTTTCTTTCAATGATAGGTGGACCCCACAGGGTCACACATGATGATAACATTACCAATTATCGCCATTATATGTGAGATGTTAAGTGGTGCCATGTCAGCTTGACTGGCGGCCCCCATCTGTCATAAACATGCTCAGCCGAGGCAAATCCGCCGATCAGTGTTATTTGCAAAAAGATTCCGGTAGACATGGCGCTTTCTGCAACAAAAATGTAACGTAGTGTTTTCTGCAAACCTAGCCTTCAAAGTGATTGTTTTATGTAATTTACTCCTGTGTTTTATTATCGGTTTGCATCACCCAAATCCAATGTCTCCATATGTTTGTCGCCGCATCAAACTTATCCATGAACCCTCCATCTAGATCTGGAGTTGTAGGTGGTTATGGAGTGGTGAGGCGGTGGATAGATTTTTTTAGATAGCTTGCCAGACATGTTTAGTTGAATCGTCATTTTATATGTATATATTGTCAATTTGCCATTTTTAGTGGACTTCAATTTTTATACAATTGTGATCATGTTATATTGTCTCTACCTGTAAAATTTAGCATACATTATATTTATATAACTTCACCAAAATATTTCAGAAGCCCGTGGCAACGTAGGGGCATTCTACTAGTTTTAGTAAGGCGCGGGTGGGAGATGATGGTCGGATGTTTGAGTTTGAAACACTGATTTGCCGTGATATGCTTGTGTGCCTTCTCCTTCCATTTACAGCGTTGGTTGGTGCAACAATCAATCAAAGATTACAATGGATCACTCAGTATCAAATTTACAGATTGAGATAGATACGTATCCTATCAAATCGTATCACAAAGATATAGCAGCAACACGGTGATGCTGGACTGTATATCACAAGGGCGATGCTGGGCGCCGGTGCGCCGGCCGAACATTTTGGCCGGTCGTACCCTAGCCGTCAGATCGGCCCGTTAGCCATTGGATCTTTATCCAACCAGATCATCTTCTTCCTCTCGCGAGCGCGTACAAGAAAAGGAACCCCATCTTGCCGGTCGCGTGCGTTCTCCCTCGTCGCCGCCCCCTCGCCTGCCCCCCTCGTCTCTCGTGCCACCCTCGCCGGACGTCTTCGCCGGCCGCCCTGGTCGCCGGTCCCAGCCCTCGGCGACCGTCCTCATGACCGGCTTCACCCATGCAACAGCCCACCCCTGCGGTTGTAGCTTCCGTGGCAACCGTTGTAGCTCCGGTGGCGACGACCAGAGCTCATCGGCGTGCTCAGCGGTGTGCTTGTTGGGGCTCATCCCCCGCTCACAACAAAAAAATCAAACGCCGGGGGAGATGCGCAGCGCTGCAACCGATGATGGAAAAAGCTACAATCGTTGACGAAAAACGCTTCAACTGGCTATGAAAAAAGTTTCAACTTGTACGATGGAAAACTATGAATGACCAAAAAAAGTTACAATCAGTGAGAAAAAAGCTTCATCCCACGATGAAAAAAGCTTCAACTATGGAGCCGTAAGTCATGGACGACAAACGAAAAGCTGCAACTGGCGGTTACAAAAGCTACAACCGGCATTGAAAAAAGCTTCAAACTTATTGTCTTAGTTGCGAACCCCGCGATGACAATGACACCGTTTCGCTGCAACCATAGTTGGTTTTTCTACAACCGGCATTGGAATTTGCTACAACCATTTTCACAGCTACTTTGCTGTTGCTCCGCCGAGCTCCCACTCCCGTCCATGGCCATCGTCGCTGCGGTGCCGTTCTGGAAGGAAGAAGGTTCAACGGTTTGCATTGCAGCTCCGCGTGTGGTCGGTTCAGCTCGGACGTGGTTGGGTCTGACAAGGCAGGCAAAGCTCCGGTGGCACGAATCCGAGCAGATCCAGCCGAGGGCGGCCGGATCGGCTGATTCCCATGGCCGCGACGTCCTAGGAGGCCTGCAGGCGGCAATGGCAACAATGGGGGCCTAAGAACGAAGCAGAGAAGGAGAGAGAGATGAGCGACAAAAGGAAGAAAAAAGGAACTGTGACCGAGTAGCGCTTGCGTGGACGCGTGACCGGCCGAGCGTTCGGCCGGTGCGCCGTTCGCAAACGTTTACCATATCACAATATGTAGACGTGGTCAAAAGTTGTGTTAACTCAAGATAAGAGCTGCAATTAATAATATCACTCATGTGCACTTAACAATAGATAATAGAGAAAAGTATGTTTTTAGTCCCTCAAATTTCCCAAAAGTATAGACTTGGTCCCTCAATATTTTTTGGTAGACATTTGGTCCTTCAAGTCTCAAACCCGAATAAGTTTCGTCCAAAATCAGATTTTTACCACGTTGACTTAGTTTGACCGATGAACAAATCATAGGCATTTTTCATTGGCAGCAACACAAGAAAAAGGATGTTGTGCAACAAAACAAAATAGATGATGTGGAGCCTCAAGTACAAGTAAACAAGTATGAAAACAACAAAGGAGCAAATTTGGAGGTTCAAGAGAGCAATGGCATCATCAGTTCCATCAGCCATCTCATGATGGCTCCACCTTGTGATGATGATTATCTGTTCTAGCATGCTAGTTCGTTAGATAGTATTTTGGATTGCCCCTCTACTATAGAAAAACTGTTGAATGTACTCCTAATTATTAGGTTTGAACTAGTAAGTGTGCACGTGCAATACAGGTACTATTATCATGTGAAACAAATTATCATTCGTCTTAGAAAAAATCAATAAAGTGAATAATTTTTGAATAATTTACTAACATAAGAGAGTTAATAGAATGTTTGAAAATATTGTAATACAAAAAAGGTTACTGGTGAAGATATTTGTCATCAATTATGAGTAAACCCATTATGTTCGAGAGATTTTAAAAAATAATTCTATCCCGATTCTCTAGGCCAGACGTGGTCGACTTTTTTTTTTGAAAAACATGCGGTCGACTTGCCGCCGCTATATGAGCTATCACCGCTAATCTCCACATATCTGTACGCATATTATGGTAGACTTGCCGCCGCTATATGATTCACTGCTAAGATTGTATTAGACTTAACTTTATTTGGTTGAGCATGCACATGATTTACTGTTGTTTCAGTATTCAGATTGTGCATATTAGCTTGTTTTCTTTGATTCTGTTTACGTGTGAACCAGTAGGAACCTTGGAACCAGCAACATGGGCACGCACTGGGCAAACAGGCAGCTCCGTTCAGTGCAATGATGGTCAAAGTATAAGAAGCAATGTGACACCTCCAGTTTGCAAAAGTTTGTAACCTCCCAAGTTAGCAATGTACATCAAGCACAAAGATGAAGAAATTATAAAGGGAAAGAAAAGAGAAATACACCAAGCTGGATCCATGTGACCAGTCTAGCAGTGTCATCATGGATTAGCAAGTCGTATGAAAACCTCTCTGATTACGATTATCAAGTGCTACGCGAGCGCCTAAGCTCAGGTGCTCCAGGGCAAGGTTAGTCATCGATATGAGATCCAAGGGTCAAAACACACACAAGTGAATAGTGCCATTTTGGCTTTTGTCTCTTTGTGACACTATTCACGTTGATTTTGTCTCTTTTTTTTTGTTTCTTCTTGTGTGTTTCGAATTTGGATTTGAAATCTTTACAATTGGTAGATACCACTATTCAAAATATCGGTGATTCATCGATTTATCGCTACTCGGTGGGTGACCGATAAGATTATGTCATATCTCGCCATTTATTATTGGGCCGATTTATTGCTCTGACAAGTGATTTATCGGGAATCTACCGATAAGTCGGGCATATTTCTAGCACTGTGTGTGCAAGAACTATGTTTATTTGCTTTTTGTGTACCTTGTTATGTAATATGTGTTGTTGTCCTATATTGTTTGTCATTGTACAAAGATTCAAAGGCAAGGAATCATGGTAATACTTCAGTCCCATATTGTTTTTGTGTTGAATATATCATATTTTAATGCTGGGAACCAGAGATTTGTAAAAAAATAGACGATTAATAGTCAACCAATAAAATTGATTAATCTTTGGATTTTCCTATTAATCTCTAATCCCCAGCCGAACGAGACGCTAACGATAAGTGATATCCTCAACATTGCATGTCTTGTGAACACTCACAATTTTTTTTGGAAAATTCTTGAAACATTTAAATGTGTTTTTTGATGAATGCTAGCATGTAATGTGTGGTAGCACCTGATCTCTGATTAGAGTAGGTGGTTAACGCCCAGTTTAATGAAATGTCCCCAAAGTGGCAAAGCTAGGAGATAGTAAATTTGTAGTGGAAAAATAGACACAGAAACAATAGTTAGAGATGCATGCTTCAGTTCATAATTGTTTGAAGAAACCAAAAAAACTACCACATTAAGAAATACCAACTACAAATTAACCTAAATTATAAGTGCCACACGTGTGGCACGAAGCACTCTGGCCTGGCGTTTTTTACAACTAAAATTGCCATCTGAAAATAAAAAACAAACCCAAAAAAACTAAAACATGCCATCTAAAAAGAAAGTTGCCATGCTTAACAACTAAAGTTGCCATCCTCGCGTCACTATATTAGAAGTGATATGTGACATGAAAACTACATAGGCTGACCCATGTCTGCATACACCTCTATCCAGTGGCGAATCTAGCACGAAACTGAAGGGTAGGCTCAAAACATCAAGTTTCTAAGTCTGATTAGCAGATGCATTGCAATTTACATGTTAAACACCTGAGTAAAATTGTCAAGTAGTATGCTTAGCTGAAATAGGATATTTGGAGGGTAGGCTTAAGCCTATTGAGGCCCACCTAGTGGAATCGCCACTGCCTCTATCACACTTCGTGTGATCCCACATCCCATACCTCAGTATGTTTCTGACATTATCTATTCCAATGTTTATTGATTTTCCATTTAATCTGTTGTTAGGAGAACCATCTGCTTCTGACGTTGCATATGCATATAGTCAGTCTAGCTACAGTTATGATCTTAAAATAGTCAGTTGACCCCAAATAACAATCCAATGCATGAATCGACTCTGAAATCCGAATCCATTTTGTTAAGCTTGCAGGCTACACCTATGAAAGTTTAAGCAATAAAAAGATAAAATATAAAATATTAGTGATGAATATGAATAGTAAAGACACTTGATGAATTGTCATCTATTTGTTTGCGTAGAGACCAATAAAAAAACATTGAGCTCCATACTTGCTTAAACTGAATACGAAGAATCCAGAACATCAATTTGGGACTGCCAAGTGAGTGGACTGCCAAGTGAGTACGGCAATTTAGCTAGGGAAAAAGATGCATCAGGAAGTCAAAGATAGTGTAATGAGACAAAAATATTAGCCAAAATGGGGCTTCAAAGCCATGGAGTTTACCGCGGCCGCGAGTATTCACCAATAATACAACAACAAACAACACCTACATTACGATGTCATTGTAGTAAAAAAAATTGCACTCTTAAGCACAGAACATACAACAACATAATTAAACCTAAGAAGCATGATGTCTACATAACTTACTCTCACCATGTTCACTAAAACTACCATAATACTACCACTATGCCCATAGAAAAACCTTGGTTAACTCTTGCCAAGAACACTAACCAGGACAATATGTACTCAGATTATTTTTATTCATTACTGCATCATGTGAATCTTCTATTCTTGGCATGAAGAAAGCTATTGTCTTAAAGGACACTACATTCTGGTGTTGTGCAGTTCAGTCAAAAATGAAAAGTGTTGCGTTTCAGCTCTGTATTGCAAACATACTATTCAAGGGCATCCTAGAATACTCATGGGGGCCAAAGGAGGTTGTTGCACCCCCCCCCCCCCCCCCCCACACACACAAACTCTAGGAAAACTCTCGCGTGTACCTCTAATTATTAGGCGTGAGTATTCGTGACCTAATTGTACAAGTGAAATGGCCAAATTTCTAAACTTGAATCATTGTTTCAGTAATAGCACTTTGTTCTTAAATTGTACAAGAGCTTCTGAATTTCAATCATAAGTGGCTCGTTATCTGTTAAGAAAAGTGTTTTACACAAGAGTTGCTTCTCTGCAATTTTTCGATTCATTATTTGTCTAAATTGTACTAGCTTATCTCTGCTCATGTTTATGCAATGGAAGTACACATGAAAGATCCTGCTGAAAAACTACTAATGTTTGTTGACTGACAGAAAAACTACTGCTTATCTCAGTACTAAAACTGTTGTTGTTTGTTAATTGGAAAACTACTGCTTATCACAGTAGTAAAACTGACTGAAAAACTGTTGCGTATCTCAGTAGTAAAATTCTATTGTTTGTTAACTGACTGAAAAACTGATGTTGTTCGAACCTATTGTGTAGGTTATACTCCCCTCCCTTCGTTCCTAAATATAAGTCTTTTTAAAGATTCTAATATGAACTACATACGAAGTAAAATGAGTAAACTACACTGTAAAGTACTACATCCGTTTCTAAATATTTGTCTTTTTAGATATTTCAAATGGACTACCACATACGGATGCATATAGACATATTTTAGAGTGTAGATTCACTCATTTTTCTTTGTATGTAGTCACTTGTTGAAATATTTAAAAAGACAAATATTTTGAAACGGAGGAAGTATATCTACATACATTCATATGTAGTCTATATTGAAATATCTAAAAAAGACTTATAATTAGGAACGGAGGGAGTGTATCTCAGCAGTAAAAGAGCTTCCTCGCTGTTTTCTGTTAACTGGAAAACTGTTTGTTAACTAACTGAAAAATACTAATCACTTGCATTATACGGATACAATGCTGCAATTTGTAAAAAAAAAATGATGTTCGCATTGGTAACTGACTGGAAAAATGCTACTCCTTGCGATTCATATTACTTGTCGCAGCTTTAGTACGTACGGAGTACATCTTAAAACGGATCAGAGGGGAGGATTTGCATTTTTTTAGTGACTGGAAACAGGCTGAAAAACTGAACTTTGTTTCGGTTGTACTGGGCTGGATGCCTGGTTCGTCAAGTGTGGGATGGATGGATGATGTCCGTTGGATGGCGCGTTTGAATGGCTGCTGATCTCTGCCCTTAAGCGAGCCTCCCTTCCCCAAGAGTCCTTCCCGAGCGCGACAGGTATAGGGTTCCCCGCCGCCGCCGCCACTGCCGGCCGAAGCCTCCGCTGCCCCGCCGCCGGTACAGGAGCCCAGCAGCGGCCCCCTCCATCCGACCAGCAGCGCCTCCCTCCCTGGAGCAGCACGCAGCAGGTAGCCACCACTCCTTCGTCCTTCCTCTTCCCTCCTCCCTCATCCCCCCCTCCCTCCTTCCACCCTCCTCAATCTTTTTCCCTTCCTGATTTTTGTATTGGATGGGTACTTGCTGTAGATCTGATATTGTGAGGATATATATAACGATGATTATTTTTTGATGAGTGCTTGCTTGATTTTTGGAGTGCAGCATGTTTACATGTGAGAGGATTTTGCTTGATAGGCGTTTGTGATATGCTTGTAGGGCCAAATGTTTACAAGTTGTAGCTTGATTTTTTTTAGACGAGGATATGCTTTGGTTTAAACATGTTAGCAGTGAAACCTGCAGAAATGATTGACGATATATGAAAAGGAAAAAGATTAAGTTGTATTATCTGCACCTGAAACCAAAGCTTAGCAGTAACGAGAGAGCAGAAGCTTTGTCTTAGTTATACTTGCCGAAATCGGTGCACACATTAGTACTAGTGGTATTGTTGTCATGATAGACATCCCAAATCTTGTTTATGATTGGGAATGTAGTGGTACTGTTATGCTGTGTTGTTCATTTTAACAGTCAGACCTAAAATATTACCGTTTGATTGTTTCTCCTTTTGCGTGTTAGCTGACTGATTTTCAGGTTCTGCCATTCGTGTTATGCCATGATAGATGTACAACTAACTAGTGATTTGATTTGATGCTTTATATTCATTTTACACTTGCTAAAATCTAATTCTACCCCTTTTGAACTTGGAGTTGGAACAGGGCATCAACATTGTCAGTGGGAGGGGCTTGGGCTGCTTCGGCATCCACAGTAGAGCAAACAAGGTAATCAGCTGTTCTGATCCTAGCTTCTATACTTTTTTGTGAATTAAAAATATTAAAATGAATCCCCATATTGGCGCTTTTCAAAAATTCCAAATTTACATATCCGTATCGGCCTCATACTGATACACGTATCCATATCTGTGCATTTTAGAGAACCAGTGAGCGCGAGGTACAGGCTCGCCGAGGGAGAGGCAAAGAGGAGTTGCGGGGAAGATGCCGCTGTATGACTGCATGCTGATGGTGAAACCGATGGTGACCAAGGAGGCCATAGCGGAGCTTGTGGCGCGGGTGGCGGGTCGCGCCTACCAGCGCAACGGCGTTGTCACCGAGCTCAAATCCTTTGGCAAAGTGCACCTAGGCTACGGCATCAGGAAGCTTGACGGCCGCCACTTCCAGGTCTGCCCCGGTTTGCCACTCTTTATTTGTGCTCCTTGATCAAAGCCTTGTATTCCCCGTGCGATGTGCCTCGTGACAGCGCGGAGAGGTGCCGATCTGATTCACTTCGCTAGACTGATGCGTATACGAAGAAATGTTTAAGTTGGTATGAGCGTTTAGGCCTTTTACCGTTTTGGGTCTTGGTGATGGGTGGTGCCTTTGACATGCTCGATGAAATGCCCGAGTAGGTTTGGCCGTTGGCTGTTAGAATGTTAGTGGGTATTGGCCTCGGTGTGATTGATAGAGTGCTGTAGTGAATAATTTGTTTAGGATCAGATCATTCTATTGATCGCAGTTAGTGTTTTAAATCAGAACTCAGGATTGCACTGGTCGCGTGGCTCGCACTGTGATCTGCTTGCTTTGAATACTGAATAGAAGGGTATAGCGGTTCGATCTTTCACATTCTGGGGTTTGGAAGTATTCTTGGGGAAAATGGCCAGTCAGTAAGTGATTCATGTGAGTCATGAAGTGGTAGCATTGCCCTTCTGCTCACCCCTTTTTACGATCCTTTTGGCTGCCACACGTTGGCCACCAACCACAGTTCCGGCAAGCTCACCAATCAGGCTTGCTTACATATCACTGCCGCCATAAGCTCCAGCTTAGCTGACACCTCTGCTTCTCCCACCTCCACTGGCGCACATGGTTCAGTGGTGTTAATTTCTTTGGCAGTTCAAATGGCCAACACACAGGCACGTCCCGGACCCCTCGAATCACTGGAAGCGATGTCGCCTCTTCAAGTTTATTCTCGGCAAGTTCAAGCTTATCACAGTGATGGTTATGAGTCTGTCCATGACCACATTCTTTGTACTCAAGACGGTTTCAGCACCTTGTTTTACTCCATATCCTTGGAGATCCTCGATATTATCGTGCAGCTGAATGACACTGCTTGCTTCTTCTGGAAGCGCTCAAGGGCTTTATTCAGTGACAATAGTACTTCTGCTATCTATATCGAGAACAAGTTTCACTCTTCCCATTGCTTGAACACACCTGTCATTATAACAATCTTTGCACCATGGTCAGCCTGTCTGAGACATGATGCTCAGTCAGAACATGTCGTGAGGCCTCAGCCCCTGAAATTCTTGACCTCGATAAAGGCTGCTTTGTCAATCTTCGGGTTGAGACCCTGTAACACTTTCAGCACAAGCATCTTAGTGGAGAAGGGCTGATCACTGTCACAAAGACTATTGGAGTGTAGCAAAACAATATATTGTTAATGTTCTTGAACAGAACTTTGGAGGCATTATGCCTTCTCGGGTTCCTTTCTGTACAGGCTTCTGAGGGATCATTATTGAGGTTATATTTTTTTTTTCCTTTGATGTGCAGGCTATCCTTTCTCACTTATATACCATGTTTTTTTGTTACTGTATCTTTTCATGCAATCTCACTTTTCGTAATTGAATCTGACCTTGAGTCATTACCTTCTCATGCGAGATTAGTTTGCGAGTTACTGAATAATTAACAGTGGTTGGTCGATTGGTATGTGCTTTAACTTTGACAAACTGTGAACACACCATTTCCAGTATATCTTGTATTACACATCCTCGTCTTTTGAAGTTTGTAGTTCAGGCTTTGTTTTGAAATAACTTCTCAACTTCGACCATACAGTGACTGCTATGTCAGTCTGACTAAGGATTGCAGTGATGCAGTCTGGGTGTAAACATTTTTTTTCCGCAACTATTTGATAAAACCTTCAACCAAACAGTTTGAAAATGAAATGCAGCACCCTGAGAATGTCAGCCCCCAACTCTCCGATAAACCTTGGACCAAATAGTGAGAAAAGTAAATTACAGCACCCATAGAAAAATGGCCAAAGCATCTGGGAGGCACATGGAATGCATCTCAGTGCATTTGAGAATTGTTCTGATATACACCTGGTTAAGTAGTGTTAAATTCCAGTTGTTGTTCGTTGTCATTTTTCCTTGCCTCTAGCATTGCAGCATAAAGTCTAAACAGATAAATTGCATTGTGTGTTGTCTCCTGGTTTGCTGATGTGCTGAAGCTGCCGTTGTGCTTTCAGGGTCAACTTATACAAATGACCATGATGGTTCCACCTTCCTTTACTAAGGAACTGCACTATCTAAACAAGGAGGACCGGCTGCTTCGCTGGTTGGTAGTGAAGCACAGGGATGCGGTGTATGGTCTGGAGTTCATCAACGAGGATGATGGGAGGTATGAGATGGACAGCTTCGGCCGTAACACTGCTAGTACTCAAGATGATGATGATGTTGATGAATATGATGATGACGACGACGATGATGACGAGTACCAGGCCGAGGAAGAGTAGATTGGTGGGTGTCTCAAGATATCTGCACTTCCAGATGTGCTCCCTTGCAAGCAGTATGTGTTGTCTTCCCATATTGTTGGCTGGAAAGTAAGTAGGGCAAGAAGTAGAAGAATTGAACCTGGCTGTTTTTGAAAAGAAGCTGGCGCAACTGAAAGCTGATTTTGCATGTTTTTCCCCATGCATGTAAGCTTCCAATAAGGAACCAACCCATGATCTTATTGGTGCATTTACATCACTAGGTTTATGATGTGGTGCTTATTTGCTTTGTCAGAATCTATTGTGGAAGAGATTTGCAAAACATGGAAAACGTCGCATACTCCTTCGTACAACAGCACTGGGCTGGTTGCAGTTTTTCATCAATATAGTATGTACAGAGTGTTAAACTCCCAAAAGCACACAAAGGTACAGAACTGCTCCCTCTGTAACTTAATATAAGACATTTTTTTGACATTTTTTTTCGCGAATACGCAAAGCTTGCGTATCTTTCATTGATAGGGAGAAGAGTTTACAGTACAAGAGCAGGTAAGGACGGAAAAACTAGGCCTGGGCGTACGCGGGGAACGGCGTCTGGACCTAGCCTGAGCATGGAGAGACTAGGGGATGCTCAGCCCCAAGGAAAATTGGCCTTGCCTATGGTATGATGAGTGCTAAACCCTTGGCTCCAGCCCTGGCCCATGAGCGAGCCTCGTCCTGGATGTCATGTAGCAGCTTGGATGTAGATGGCGCGGCGCCGTCGAAGACGCAAGAGTTGCGATGTTTCCAGATGGACCAGGCGACCAGCAGGATAAGCGAAGAGAGTCCTTTCCGGTGCGCCAGCGGCGTGGCCAGAGTCGTAGAGTGCCACCACTCGAGGAAGAGGTTGGAGGGCGCGGGCGCGAGAGCTGATGGATAGCACCAGCTAAAGCAGTCGTGCCACACCTGTCGCGAGAATGCGCATCCCACAAGCAAATGCTCCATGGACTCGCCGGCCTGGTCGCAGAGGAGACATGAGGCGTGATGTGGCAGCCCGCGTCGCGCCAGACGGGCAGCGGTCCAGCATCGATCTTGAAGCGCCAGCCAGGCGAAGAATTTGATTCGGAGCGGTGCCCAGCAGCGCCAAGTAAGCTCCCAGTGTGGCGCGCGAATTGAACCAGCGAAGAGAGTGGAGTAGCAGGAGGCCGCAGAGTAGGAACCATTCGTCGTCCATCGCCATCGGAGGCGGTCTGGCTGGTCCGTCAAGTTGATGGCGATGTGATTAATGCGGCGCCAGAGAACGACGTACTCGGCCATGGCAAGAGTGGTTAAGGCACCCTGGATGTCCTGAATCCATGCGCGCTGGTGCAGCCCCTCGACCAGGCTGCGGGTCCTGCGGCATCGGCGGGGCACGAGCGAGGCGACGGCCGGCGCAAGCTCCAAGATTGAATGCCCGTCTAGCCAACAGTCAGTCCAGAAGCGGCAAGATCTCCCATCGCCAATGCTCCAGAAGGTGGAGGCCTGAAAAATCGCACGGGCTTCCGCGTCGTCCGGCAGCTGTAGATGCGTCCAAGGGCGTGTGGAGTCGGTGCGCTGCAGCCACAGCCACCGTGTGCGAAGCGCCAGCCCGAACCGGCGCAAGTCCATGATCCCGAGGCCGCCATACTCGAGCGGGCAGCAGACCCGCTGCCAATTGACCAAACAGTGGCCGCCATTGGCGTCGTGCCGGCCATGCCAGAGGAACTCTCGGATTATGCGATTTAAACGCCGGAGGACGGGTTGGTAGATCACCATGGCCATGAGAAGGTGGATCGGCATCGCGGAGAGCACATGCCTGACAAGGGCGAGACGTTCGCCCCGAGAGAGCATGGAGGCGCGCCAGGTGGACAGCTTCTTCACCATGCGATCTATCAAAGGTTGTAGAGCCGAGGCTGGCACCTTGCGCACCGATAGCGGCAGCCCCAAGTACGGGATGGGAAGTGCGAGATGGGACACGCCAGGACGGCGGAGATGATCGAGACCTCATCATCCGAGCAGTGGATTGGAGTGGCCGAGCATTTGTCGAAGTTAGTATGGAGCCCGGACGCGTGCCCGAAGACGTGCAGGACAGAGCGCACCGCGGAAAGCTCGGACGCAGTAGGGTGGCAGAAGATAGCGACGTCGTCGGCGTAGAGGGAGACGCTGGGCGCTATGTGGCGAGGGGTGAGCCTCCGGAGGATGCCCGCAGCCATGGCGTGGAGCATGAGCGAGTTGAGTACATCGATCACCATGGTGAAAAGCATGGAGGACACCGGGTCTCTTGGCGCAGTCCCTTTGCGTGGAAGATGGGAGGGCCCGGGCTCCCGTTGATGAGGACGCGGGTGGAGGCAGTAGATAGAAGGATGGAGATCCATTCACACCACCGTCTACCGAATCCCAGATGCCGCAAGACCTCGAGCAGAAAGGGCCAAGAGACGGCGTCGAAAGCCCGGGCGATGTCGAGCTTGAGTAGAACGCGGTTGGCCTTGGAACCATGGAGGTGGCGAGCCGTTTGCTGGACGAGCATAAAATTATCATGGATGCACCGCCCTGAGATGAACGCACTCTGGCTCGAGGAAACCAGCTCGTTGAGTCGTGGCGCCAAGTGAAGAGAGAGCACTTTAGCCACCAACTTAGCCATGATATGAATCAAGCTGATCGGCCTGTAATCGCCAAGAGCGGCCGCGTCGGCACGCTTGGGTAGTAAGGTGATGAACGCCTCGTTAAGGCACTGGAAGCCTCGCCCGTTCAAGTGGTAAATCTTGTCAAAGGCATCCATGATGTCACCTTTGAGCACCTCCCAGCAGTTGCGCAAGAATTCGACGGAGAAGCCGTCGGGGCCGGGGGATTTGCCTGTGGGAAGCTGCTTGACAGCGCTCCACACCTCCTGCTCGGTGAATGGCCGGTCGAGGTAGGACAGGTCGAATGATCTCGGGTCGATCGTATTCAGGTCCAGTGTGAAGTCGCGAGAGTCCGAGGAGCCGAGGACCGTCGAGAAGTGCTGGAAGGCGGCCTCCGCCATGGCCGCCTCGGAGGAGATCGTGGCTTCGCCCTGCCGCAAGGAGAGGATGCGAGTGCGTTGTTTGCGGTGGGAGGCCTGGATGCGCAGGAAAGCGGTGGACTCCTCCCCATCCCGGAGCCAGGCTAAGCGGACTCGTTGGCGCAAGATGGAACGCTCGAGCGAAGCCAGGCCCAGGTAGGCCTGCTTGAGGCGACGGCGCAGCCACGTTTCTGCGTCGGAGAGGGGCCGCAAGTCCTGGGCCGAGTCGAAGCGGGCGATGAGCTCACGCGCCACAAGGAGTTGTAGAGACACATTGCCAATGGATCTGGCGCTCCAGCTCTGGAGGCGGCGCGCTGTGAAGCGGAGACGCTCGAAGATCCTACGGAACGGATCGGGGTCAGGGCTGACGGCACACCAGGCCTCCGAAAACGTCTGCGCGAAGCCGGGCATCTTCGGCCAGAATTTCTCAAAGTGGAAGCGGCGAGCTCCTAGAGAGCGCTGGGCGCAGTCCACCATGAGAGGACAGTGATCGGAGGCCGCGGATGACAGGCACCGGAGGATGCAGCTTGAGTGCGCCGATTCCCAGGAAGTAGTGCATAAAACTCTGTCGATGCGCACCAGGGTGGGTGAATCGCGCTCATTGGACCAGGTATATCGCCTGCCGTGGAGGTACATGTCGCGAAGCTCGAGATCGGCCATGAAGCGACGGAAGCGCCTCATGAGGCGCATGTTGAGCCTGGAGTTGTTTTTGTCCGCGGCGGCCGCAATCATGTTGAAGTCGCCGCCAAGGACCCAAGGGCCGGCGCAAAGCTCGCGGACATCTTGAAGATCCTGCAGGAAGTTCATCTTGTCGGAATCGGACTGCGGGCCGTAGACGCCCGTAAGCCAGAAGGGGTGGTCGCCGTAGAGCGAGGATACCACAGCTGTGATGTGATGCGCCCCAAAGGTCGGAGAGGAGATCGCAAGTTCGGAAGAGCGCCAGGCTAACAGAATCCCGCCGCAAGTGCCGACCGCGGGCAAGAAGTGAAAAGCGTCAAACGACGGCCCGAGGGTCTCCGAGACGAGGGGCATGGTGATCAGCTCGAGTTTGGTTTCCTGCAGACAAGCTATGGCAGGCAGGTCGGAGGACATGACGCTGCGAACGGCAGTACGTTTGGCACCCGAGTTGAGGCCTCGGACGTTCCAAAAAAGAATTTTGAGGTTCTGGTCCATAGACAAAGGTCTGGTCCATGCACAAGCAAGGAGGCACGGGCGGCCTAGGCAGGCGTAATGGCTGTCGATGCTAGCGGCAGGCCGCGCGGTGGCCACACCCAGCCATAGAACTCGGCGAACGCCTGGATCACATCCGGATCGAGCGGCTGCTGGAAGAGCTTGGCGTACTTGTCGAGTTCCTCGGGGTTCACCGGATCATCATCCTTCAATAGCCCAAGATGAAGCAGAAGCACACGCTTGGCCTTCATTCCTGAGTCTAGACCGCGGTCGGCCTTGGCGATCCGGTCGCTTCGGCGGGGGGGGTGAAGTTGTCTGGAATCTCACGCCGGCGGCGACGCGGCGGGGCCTGTAGCAAGGGAGTAACATCTTTCTGCACCGACTGGATGAAGCTTAAGATTGCATCTTGAGAGGAGCCCGGGCTGGCATCGGCGACGTCCGGGACGTGGTCTTGTCGTTGCATGCGCTGCATGGGCTGCATGGAAAGCAGCGTGCCAGCTGTCGCCATACCATCCGGTGCGGTCGTTTGAACAGGAGTTTGCATGGCTGGGCCCCCTGAGCAGGCTGGGGTGGGGGAGACAGAATCAGAGTCAGCGGCACGGCCTGCAGAGCGGATCCGGGCAGGCGAGGCGATTGGCCCCCCGGGCAAGGAAGTGGCGGGGTCCTCAAGGCTGACCTGGGCGGGGGGCAGGCCCGAGGGCGAGGCAGGTGGGGATGGCACCCTTTGGCACGGCGCGCGCGTGCCTGCTGGAGAATCCGCAGCAGGCGCGGAGCAGACCGGGTCCAGCGACAGAGGACCGATGGGAGACGGCGGTGCCCCCAAGGGATCAGACCCAGCAAGTTGACCAAGGGCAAGTTGCCCGTTGTCTACTCCTTGGACGATAGGCACAAGTGGGGGGTCCGAGGTGGGGGAGCTCATGGTGTCAGGCGGGCCTGTGGCCCCTGGGGGGCGACAGGATAGGCCGCGCACGTAGGAGGGCCCGTAGGAGAGGAAGCGGCCAAAGACGCAGCAGGGGAGGGGCCCAAGGGCAGCAGGGGGGCAGTCGTGTCCAGAGGCGGAAAGACCACGCGACTGAACACAGGGGGGCCACCTGGACCAGTACGGGCCGAGGGGTGGGGCCCCAGCACGCCGCACCAGATGCGGGCCGGCGGCGGCAAGTGGCGGCGACGTGTGGCCTCGCGGTTGCCGCGGCGCGGGGCGGCACGGCCGGAACCTTGGGGGAAGTCATGCCGACGCGGATATGGGGGTGGCACCGGCGGCAACGAGGGAGGGGCGGACGCCTCGTCGTTGCCGGTGCTGGGCGATGGCGATGGCGCGGCAGGCAGCCTGTAGTCCTCGGAGCGAGAGACGTGGATGGAGACAGGAAAACGAAGGAGCGGGCGCCCAAAATGAGTAACCATGTTGGGATCAGCGTCCTCGTAGGCCGCATCCGGCGTCGGGAGGAGCAGCTCGGAGAGGCGGGGGATGGCGTCGGGGTTGAGAGTCCAGGCGGAGAGGCGGAAGGTCGACATGTCCGACATGTCCGCCGTCTCCGAAGCAAGCTCGGCGATGTCGCAGAACGGCGAGAGAAGCGTCTCGGCCGATGCGCGGTCCCAGGTGTGGTCCGGGATGCCCACCATCTCGATGTGAACGTGGAAGCGCGTGGACACAGGCTCACCCCCGGCCAGCCGGCTCCAAGGGAGGATCAGCAACCGGAAGCGACCGCTCCTCACGTTCCCGGAGGCGACGCGCGCGCGGTCAGCCGTGTCACGGAACCGTAGGAGGAATTCGCCGTCCCGGCGCGGGTGGACGGAGAGCGTGCCCTCCCCAAGATGGAACCTGCCCTGGAGGACTGCCTGGACCTCGGCACGGGAGACACCGGAGCGAGCGCCCGCGACCACCACCAGAAGGGCACGCTGCTCAAGGGCCAACTCCGCAGCTGCGACCGCCGGAGAACGCGACAGGTAGCAGACCGCAGCGGGCGGCCGGAGAGCAGGGTGACCCGACATCGAGGAAACACGGGAGTCAGTGGAGGCAGGCGAAGCGCGCGGCAGTGAGGGTGTGGCCGAGGACCGCGACGCCGACGCGGAAGAGGGCAGCGCATCCGACGAAGGGCGAGGCGACGAGGAGGGGAGTGGTGCGGCAGCCGATTGCGTGGCGGACCCGGACCCGGAGGACGCAGGCCGGGAACCACCAACAGAGCCGGAAGCAGCATGGATGGGAGATGGAGAGCTGGCGCAGAGCCGCTTGGTCGGGGGCGCGTTGGAGGAGTAGGCTGGGGAGCGCGGACGCATGCACTGGCGGGCAACATGCCCGAAGAAGCGGCAGCGATGGCATCGCACGTCGCGGCGGCACTTAGAGTGCCGGTGGTCCGGGGCGGGGTCGAGGCACCGAGGGCACTCCCGGGAGGAAGGCGGGGGCGGCGGGCGAGGGCCGTCGCGGCGAGGTCGAGGGCGTCGGCGCCGCCGGGCCAGCAGACGCTTGCGGGACCGCGGCAGCTCCCAGCCACCGTCAGCGGGAGGGGAGTCCACGCGCTGGACCCGGTGGATCTCGGACCTCGCCCGACGCGGGGGGCGGGCGCGTCGCCGCCAGGAAAGGGCGCCGAGGCGGGGGACGCAGGGCAGGGGGAGCAGAGCACCTCGCAAAACAAGGGAGGCGGGCGGCGCGGGGAGCCCCCCTCCGCCGAGGAGGGGCTGGACTCCAACCAGTGCAGCGCACGGGGACGGCCGCCAGAGGGGGCGGGCGAGGCCATGGCCTGGAGGAGGGGACGGGCTGGGGTGGTCGCCGAGGCCGGAGCGGCCGGCGGCGAGTACTGGAGTGGGTCGGTTTCCTGGTAGCTTCCTTCGTCAGGCCTGACCAGCTCAACACTAGAATAATTCGAGGTTCTATATTTTGCCTAGTATGACACACTTGTTCACATTTTTTTTTCACAGCTTACAATAGGAAGTTGTGGCCTGCGACAAATACAAAAATTTTGGTACCACACACGGATCATCTTTGGTCGTCACTGATGACCGATAGCTATGCATGTCTGGCGGATGAACTTTATTTTGCTTTTCGAGAAAAAACATATTGAAGTAGTATTTGGCAGCTTTACACAACCCAAACAAAGTACACAGCCACGCTGATTTTTGACTCTGGGGAGCATATGCTCCCTAATCATAAATAAATTTTAGAATTCTGTTTTTTTTGTGGATGTTCATATTAGTGTAGCAAGTGTGCTTGACAATTTTCATGTCATATGGGATAACAGTGCTTTGTTGGTGGAAAAAAAATTAAGTCTTTGAAATTCAATTTGTTTTGTTTCACAGGTCAAAATGCTTAAGTTCTTCCCTGAAAATTTACATCACCATTTGGGTGTGACAATGAACACATCTTTTTATGTTTCCATTTTTTATATTTGTAAAATTCATTTTTGGCACTCAGCATGTGCTCCCTAGAGCCAAAATGGATTTCTGTCTGTAGAGTGTTAAACTTCCAAAAGCATGCACATGTACAAAACTACTAGTAGTAGTACTCCCTTCGTCTTTATTTACTCCCCATATTAGCTCCTAAGTCAAACTTTATGTAGTTTGACCAAGTTTATCGAAAATAATCTAATTTTTCACAATAAAAAAATATGTAGTATGAAAATTTATTGAATAATGATTCTAATGGGTTGACATTCTAGTGAATGCTAATCTTTTTATAAACTTTCAAAGTTTAGAAAGTTTGACCCGAAACAAAGCTAATATGCAAAGTAAATAAAAAGAAGGTCAACATAGTGGGCGGCCAAGATCGATCGATCAGAAGCGACGTGCCAACCTCAGAACCACGCCATGATCCCGTCCTCATTGTCCTCTGAGTCACCGTCGGTGTTCGAGAAATCTATTCCCTCTGTAAAGAAAATACAAGACGCTTACAAGAGGAAGTCGCGGCGACAAATGCAATTTTTGTTGGTACCACTCACCCATCATCTTTGGTCGGTCGTCACTGATTACCGATAGGCGATAGCTATACATGCCTGGCAGATGGAAAAAAAAGAGAGAAGAAACCATCGAAGTCGTATTTGGCTGGATTTAGACAACCCAAACGAGAAGGCGTACTCCCTGACTCCGTAACCGCAGAGCCTATAGCAAAGGCGTCCACACGCCGGGAAGAAGACTCGTCAGACCCCAAACGAACCCCGCCGTCTCCGGGCTTCTACACCCCGCGCTTCGACCTCGACCTCGCCGGCGGCGGAGCCAGATGGCGTCGACGACGTTCCGGCGCTTCGGCGTGGCGGCGGCGGCCGCCGCGTTCATCGCGCTCGCGGCCTTCGGATCCGCCTCGGCGTCCAAGACGGCCTTCGTCAAGTCCACCGTCAAGGCCCACGACGTCGTCATCTTCTCCAAGTCCTACTGCCCGTAAGGCCCCTCTCCCTTCTCCCCTCACCCCTCGATCCGCGTCGATCCGCTGCCTGCCTGCCTGCGCCGATGAACTGCGACCTTTGGATTTGGGTGTGGTTGCTGCGTGGTCTGGTCTCGCTGATCTGACAGTGGCGCTGTAGGTGTAGGGCGTCTAGATTCTTGGGCCTTGCTTAGTGAATTCAGCCCCATGGCCTGGTCAACAATTATTTTGGTCAAGGAACAGAGATATTAGTTCTCTTTTGCAGGATTTCTTAGTATGGTGATTTGTTGAAGTTCTGAACTTGGTCAGAATTGTTTGGATCAGGATGCAGCCAGAGGGACCGAGAGAATAGTCTCTCCTTTCCAGGATCCAACTGTAGTGTGGTGATTGCTTGCTTTCTTTTCTAGTAGAACCTGAACCGAAATCGTTTGGACTGTCAGAACGCAGATCCAAGGCTCTATCTGCTCTTTTTTTTTAGATCACCAGGAGGGCAAAAGAACCCCAGTTCCATTAAAAAAAATGAAACCAGAGTACAGAGTATACAAAGTTATAAGATCATCGAAACAAACCAGGGGAAATTGAAAGCTGAAGAGACATGCTCCATTACACCATTACATCAAATAAAAGCAGAAACAGATTTTTGTGGCAAACATGCTCTCCTCCAAAACTCACAGCAAACCCAGATCATAATCGCCTCCCAGCTTCACAGTGGAGATGTTGGTGAACACCACCTTGGTACTCTTCATAGGAGATTGCAATGGGGAGTCATTATCTCCAGTAGTGTACTTGTGCTGAGAGTGGGCAACTTTAGTTCCCAGTGTAGCTTGGAGTGAGGCGGGGAAGCAGCATCAGTGCCAGGATGGTGCAGAGCACGCCAGAGACTGTTAGAGTTGGACAGGTTGGTCATCTCACCTCCAGCTATCAGATCACAACCTATTAACACACCGACAGCTGGTGCGGTTGATTCACATGATTGGAGATCATCTGTGAGAATGCACTCACTCTCTCTAGGTGATCCTCCTTGAGCATAATTTGCCACTTTTTTAGAGTAATCATTATCAGCCACCAAACTTGTTTAATATCAGACCATAATGCATTGTTCAAAATGTGAGGATTTCTAGTTTTCCAAATACACCACAGAGCACAAGCACAGGAAGAATTAAGTACAGTATGGTTCTTATTGGCAGGCCAATATCTGGCAATCGACAAGTAATCAGCACCTGGAGGTTTCCCAAAGAAAGATGGGAGTAATTCCCAAACTCTTTGGCCATCACACAATCAAAAAAAGAGGTGAAAGCTAGTCTCTTGTTCAGAACAGAAAACACAATCTAAAGGCTTGTTTATTTTCCTCTTTTCAAGATTGTGCCTAGTCGTTAATATATTATGTGAGAGGAGCCAGAGAAAGATCTGCACCCGAGGTGCCACTACAATGGACCAAACAGAGGGAATAAAGACGGGCTGAACACCTCTGAAATTAATGATGGTATATAAAGATTTTGTAGTATAACCCCCCCCCCCCCCCCCCCCCCCCCCCCCCCCCCCCCCGGCAGAATCATTCTGGCCGATCAGAGAATTTACATTGTCATTGAGTGAAAAGCCCATGCATTTTTTTTCTAAATCATACCATGGCTCTATCTGCTTCAAAATTCTTGAACACGGTAAACCGGAATTTGAACTTTATATGAAGATTTAGGCAACAGCTATTTGTTGTTGCCTTGTTCGTACTGAACTGAACAGGGAGATATTATCTGGCGTTGGTGTTCTATAAGTTCTTATTTTCTCAAAATTCTTGATACACTAGATGATGAGAGAAAGTAGCAGTACTTTTCTACACTGCTTGTTTTATCCGAAACAGAAAAAGTTCTGTTTGTTCTGGTTTAGTCATTTTAGCGAGCCTCTGGTTTCATGCCATAGATCATGTAGGAGAATCTGGATCCCTACTTTCCTTTTAGAATGCTTTATTAGGTTACCATTTTGAGTTTGTTCGGTACAAACTCGAGTCTGATTAGCTCACCAGAACTCTTGCAAGTATAATGAAATAAGCTAAACTTAAATGGTTGTGTGAAGTTAAATACTTGAACGTGAACACTTGTGAAGAGCACATGGCTATGCGGGGTGGCACTGATATGGTCAGGTAATATGAAACTGGAAGGCACTGATGTAGTCAGATGATGAGCACAATGAATTATGATGATGATGCCCATAGTCAGTGGCGGAGCTGTGGCTGGTGCTACCCGGGCTGTAGCACCAGTCCAGCCCATGGCGTAAATGAGTACGTATTACCGTATTAGGTGTAAGTGCAGCACCAGCCGCGTCATGGCACCACCACCTGGCCGACTGGAGCGATGATATAGTGATCTGTACATCTCTTCGACTCCACGCATGCCTTGTGCTAGCACCAAAGATTTATGACTCGCGCTTGTCTTTCCCCTCTCAACTTTTTCTAATCTCCATAAACCCAGGCATCAGGCCGGAGGCCAGCAGCGACTCCCGCTGGTGCTCCAGTGGTACTGATACAATCAACTCCCCAACCAGCTGTTCCCCAATTTAGCCATTCGGAAAAGGCCAACCCGGGTGGTGTGGAAATTTGTCCTTGTTTATTCCATCTCGTGAAACCCCGTTACTAGAAAACTAGTGTATCTTTGGATGGATGCATGCTTAATTCTAATTAAACTGTGTTTTGTCTTTTGTAATTTCATAATTTACTAGGAATAGGGTGGATAGATAATACCCAAAAGATGCCAGGCACTAGCAAAAGTTTGTAACACGAGTGAATATTGATGAAATTGTTGCCGATCTGTGGCTTCGAAAACCTGAGTTTGGTCTGGAGATTAGAGATTTATGTTAGTGTCAGTGGTAATGTGCTCCTACTATGGTGTATGTTGGTTGATATTTGGTGAATTTTTTTGCCTATCATAATTTAGCACCACACCTACTCCATTCCTGGCTCCGCCGCTGCCCATGGTTGCAGAGCCCAACTACTGCAACTTACCACATTTCATTGTTTTCGTACTGTCTGAAGAAATAGTATGTTTAAGTACTCAATTTTTGCAGGTATTGTAAAAGGGCGAAGGCTGTGTTTAAGGAGCTTGAACTGAAGAAGGACCCATATGTCGTCGAGCTTGATCAGCGAGGTACATCCATTCTCACTAGTTATCTATATGTGATCATGCTCTTTGTTTATCTATCTATAAAAGATGCTGCTTTCAATGTTATGCTGTTATGTCCCCTATATTCCACAAGTTGGCTCTTAGACCGGAAACACCAACATCCTGAAAATGTCGTAAATCGCTTACGATTCACGGAATTTTTTCAATGAAAAGATTTATTCTGGTTGTGATGCAGAGGATGGTGGGGAAATCCAGGATGCCTTATCCGACATGGTTGGCAGGCGTACTGTTCCTCAGGTTTTTATCCGAGGAAAGCACTTGGGAGGCTCTGATGGTACGTAGTGTTCTGGTACATAGATCCGTTACAACAAGGATTTCTGTGAATTCTTGTTCCATCCTGACTCCCTTCTATTTTCATGGGGAAAATGCAGATACTGTTGATGCATATGAAAGTGGGGAGCTGGCTAAACTTCTGAACATCAGTGTCAAGGACGATCTTTGAATATCAGTTTAGCACAAATATCGTCCTTCTTGTTTTGAGGTTACAAAGGCCTTGCAATGCAACTATGGATTATCATTTTCGCAGAAACTATCACTGGTATTCGTGTTAAAGTATAAACTGTTTTAACCATACTTTGTGGCAATCCCTCGGTTGTTATCTCACAATGTGATTGTTTGGCCCTTGCATACTGATTGATTGCATTTCAAGCACAAACCCCAAATCGTTTCTGCATATCATCATATCCAGCGAATACAGATATGTTTCAATTGTACAGTTTTTTAAGTACGCAACCTCTCAATTTTTATTGAATAAAGAATCAACGCTCAGCATCGTGACTTGGAGGTAAGAATACCTAAGTTAGTTTACAAAGACACGTCGTCTTTAGTCAAGTCCTATCAGGTTTAAACCCACTACTAATTCACCACTTTTGGTATTTGTATATTGCCTGAAAAAAGTTTTTAGCTTCAGTCGATTTTTTCCTGCCTCTAACCTGTTGCTCTCTGCCCCATACTTTGGGCCTTGACCAGCCCACCTTCAGAAGCGATACTCGATCCAATTAACAAACACGGTGGGTTTGTCTCAAAAAAACAAAAACGGGGGGATCAAATAGGCAGAGGCACATAACATGTGTTCGTTTGTCTAAAAGAAAAATGTAACGTGTTTTTCTTTAATATAGCTAATCATTCATGCCGAATGGTAATGTAACATGCATTCGTTAGCCTAAAAAAATGTAACAATGTTCGTGCGTGCCTATGTGTGTTTCCATGTGTGATATGTGTGCTCGCTCGCCCGTGCATGTGTGCTTACTTACTCATGTCCTTGTGTCGGTTAACTCGTGTGTGTTCATTTGCACATGCGCACGTGTGTGATCGAGAGAGATGTGGAAGACCACACTATTAATACAAGTCAGAATTCATTTTTGTCTAGAGATGATTTAATCTCCACCATTTTAGTTTTCATATTTTTAGTTTTTGAAGAAAAATTAGTTGATTTTTGTTTTTGCTCTGTCTTTTTTTTTCCGCTTTTGTGTGTGCTTTTGTAGTTTTTCCTTTGTGTATGTGTTTTATTTATGTGTCGCTTTCATGTTGTTATATTTTTTGTTTGAACATCAAGTGTTACACATAAACGTGTACATGCAAGTTATATGCAATATTTGTGTAAATCGTGTTGTTGTTTGAAAGTTACGCAACTATATGGTTCTTGCATGTTGTGGAACATTGCAAGTTTTATGCAATTTGTGTGCAATTTTTTGTCATTATTTGTTCTCAGTTTCCATTTTTCATTTTATTTCTTCTTTGAAGCTAAATTTGTCTTTGTTTATATTTTTAATTTATTGGTGTATTTATATGTATTGATGTTTTTCGTTCATTGGATTTTCTCCTATGTTTTGCATGTGAGGACGATTTAATACATTAATCATGGGACACTACTTCACTTTGTGTTAGAAGCTTTAAATAAATTTATTTTCATTATATTTAAAGTTTAGTGACAATGCTCTTCATGCACGGGGGTGGGGGGTTGTGGAGTTCGAAGGAGATTGAGATGACGACAACTCATGGACGTCAGCTGCTGGACTCGAGCTTATCTTGGCTGAGTGAATTAGCATGAGATTATAATTTTTAATATCATCAAAACACAACATAAATCCTGCATACATGTGTGGACTGTAATATCAGTAATTTAACTCAAATATGGTGACCAGTACGTATATTTAGAGCAAGCACGCACCGGCAAATGCCTGCTCACTAGACTACACACAAGACACAATAAGAGTGATTACATTTTTGATTCATTCCCTCAGCTTAAAGAAATTGAATGAAATACAAATTTCGGGCAACTTATGTATAATTTCTCCCCTAATTCACTTCTCTATGGGGCTGAGCATATGCTAGGACCATCATAACTCTTGGTTAGGACAAGAAGCTTTCAGGATAAAGGAGCATGAACCATGGATGTCGGATGATGCTCTGCGACATCGACTCTTCACTGCCTATAATTTGAAAGAACCCAATAAGCTATTAATGGTGTGAGCCGTGCTCAAAGAAGACATGAATTGACCATGACATTTGGCAAAGCTATTGCGGCACAAATAGGTTTGAACATAGTGAACCGATTTCCTAGACCATCAAAGCTAAACAATTAGTAATAGCTTACCCATGAAAGAGAGATCACTTTGACATTACTCATATATATTTGAGTTCTCAAGCAGACCATTGTTCATTTATGAATTGTGATTTATAATCATACAATTGCATGCTTTGTTCTAACAAACGCTGAACATTAAGATGATTCAGCAAGACTGGCCACATAATTTAGCTAGGATCCAAAGTTCGAAGCGCAAAGGCCGATTTTGCCGATGAGGTTGGTCGGTGTCTTCACGTCTGTGCATCTCCCCAAAAGAGGATCATATAATTGTGAGTTATTTACCCAAAACCATCACACTTGGGGCTAGGGTAACAACTTGATATCAAATTTTAGCCAGGGCACAAAAAACCACCGAAAATGTGCCTAATCCGTAACGGAAAGCACTGATTGTCCGATTTGCTCACGAAAACAGCGAAACTGACAAGTTGGGCCCACCTATCAGGCTGACGTGGCATGCCTATGTGGATAAATACGCCGAGGTGGACATGGGTCCCACATGTCAATGACCCAACCTCTCCTTTTCTCATTTTTCTTTTTTATTTCTACCTCCACTTTCGCATGGGCATTTCATCAAACAGGTTCTGGACGTGCCCGCTGCTTCCTGGGCAGAACAGCGATGTCATGGAGGAGCTTCGTACAGGCCAGAGTCGGCGGCCGCGGCGGCGCTACCGCGCACGTCACGCCTTTCAAGGTCGGCCGCGCCCGTCGAGGTGGTCCTTCCCCCTCCGCCGCAGCAACCTCGCCGTGGTCACCATCCTGCCACCGTCCACCACCGTGCGCCCACGCGCCCAAGCTCCGGGAGGTGGTGTCAGGGGGTCATGGGGAACAGCGGCTGCTCGTCCGCCTCTCCATGGAGCACCGGCAGGGTAGGCGTGGAGCAGCCATGGAGCGCTGGCGTGGTGGGCGTTCTCGCGCCAGGATAGAGGATGGGCCGCGGATCCGCCGCCGATGGGGACGACGACGACGGCCCGAAGTCGCCCGCACCCATAGCGAGCTCGCCACCGAGCACGCCGCCGTCGTTCTCTCTCCTCCCCCCCTCCCACTGCTGTAGTGCAGGTGCACGCACGCATGCGTTGACTGTAGCTGCTAGTGTAGAGCACGCACACACGCACGCCAACGGGGCGGCGGCGGCCGGAGCACCATGCCGAGGTGAGGCTGCGCATGTAGGCGTTGCTGCCGTCGCCGGAGCTCAGCTCCTTGGCTGTGTCCTCCGTGCGGTAGGTGGACCGTGGACTACAAGGGCAAGAACGCCGCTGCTCTTCGGTCGCCCAGAAGGTGTTCGATGGAATGCCACATAAAAAGAGTGAGGAAGAAGAAGACCTTCTAGTCATTGACAGGTGGGGCCCGTTTCTCATTTGCCACATCAGACTGTCAACATTTTTTGTCTTTGCCACGTCAGCCTGACAGGTGGGGCCGACTTGTTTGATTCACTGTTTTCACGGGCTTATCAGACAATCAGTGCTCTCTGTTATAGGTTAGGCACGAAATTGATGGTTTTTTGTGTCCTCGCTTAAATTTGATACTAAGTTGTTACCTTAACCCCAAGTGTGGTGGTTTTGGGTAAATAACTCTATAATTGTAGATGTGACTGTGAAGTGGTTCCATGGTAGTAGAAGAGCAGCCCACCCATATGTAACTCTCTCAAAGGCACCGCATAACTGACAACTTTCCAATTGATCGGTACCGTGTACACTTTGACCCAAATGTTCGTGTTGGAGCCAGTCAAGCGCCATATGGTTATAACAGGCGACACTATTTGAGCCATGCACAAGGTGGCATTGAGCTTGACTATGCTTCTGGTGTTCAGGTCCCTGATGGCTCCTTGTGTTCCATTCCTCGCTCTCGAGGTCAAAGGAGAGCACATAATTCTCATCATAGGACAACAAGTGTGAGGCGCTATTAACCATGACGCAGGATTAGAATCATAGTGAAGACGGGCCATCATTGGGCACCATTGCGTCTGCCTCCATTGGGCGCCATCTCCGACAGTGAGGACCTCGCAAGTTCGGTTGTAGGTACGGAGGCGGAGGACCTTGTACACACCAGATTGGGCAGTGCGTCCGAAGCCAAAGCATGTGTTCCATGTGTTGGAAATTTCCGCAGCCGGTTTCTGTAAATCCTTGAGCGCCACCCCGGTCGCTAGGTCCACGATCTAGATGCAAGGGTTGACGTAGCCCAAGGTGATGCATGCAAGGCCGTCGAGGCTCCCGCGGAACGCCCATTGCCCTTGCCCAGCTACGCTCACGGCCCTCACGACGGGAGAAATTAGATCTTTTGCCCCACTTTACTTCTCCATAAGATCATTTGCCCCCCCCCCCATGGATGGCACCGTCGTGCGGGGGGATTGTCCATCAGCTGCAGGCATCTAGAGTGGGAGTCGTCGGTCATGGCGACGAGAAGCGGTTCCGGTTGCGGGCGGGACCTGTGCGCGGCGACGAAGGCCCGGTTGGAGAAGAGATCGCGCCACTTCTTGGACACGCACCGGAATCGGCGCAGGGACTTGGCCGGCAACCAGCTGAGGATCTCGAAGATGACGTCCGTTGGCAGCGAGGCAGGGGCGGCAGTCGTCATCGTCGCAGCCCCGGCGGTGGAGCCGGGGTCAAGGCCGTGCTGTTTAGGCGCCGGTGGTTGAGACGATAGCGGCGGCGTCGCCATGGTAGCGCGCCGACTTGACCGGGAATCAATCAATCCGGCCGCCAAGAGACCTTATCGATCTGCCGCCTTTGATGTACCACGCCGAGATCAGCAGACTAGTCCAAACGTATGGAGACGAGCTAATCAATCTAGATGGATTAGGGTTGCACTTGCCCATTTGCCACAATCACATCGTGTTGAATTGGAACTATAGATTTTTTTGAACTCTAATCTTTACCTACTAATAAACCGGCTATTGCGTACGTCGTTGGCATATTTGCATAAAAGTTCTCCTGTTTTTGAGAATTCAATCCGCAGTCATTCTTTTAAGTGGATACCTAAGAAAACGCTTCGTTTTTGCAAAAAAAAACTGCATTTGTTCCTATTCAACCCGCAGTCCTTTGTAGGGGCAGAAACGCGTCTCTCTCCACTTGCAGGATGATTTCCGTGGCACGGCCCTCCTCAGGTCTAAGCACTACTAAGCAATAAGCATAACCTTTGCACAATCCTCTTTATGTCAGTTTTGTAAACACCTTGGGCGAACTGCATATCTATAGCCGAGGATCTCAGGACTCTCATTAGTTAGAACTTAGAAATGATGCTCTAATACTACACTTGACACAAAAATAAGGAGCTGGCATATTAAAAAGGTTACTCTTTGGAACTTTGGTCAGTATTTAGCAGTGTTCAATATCGAAGAGATTACTATTTAGCTTTAGAGTATGAGGGCATGTGTTGTTCATTATCTCTTTTTACCCCCTGTCGGCGGTACTGAGTGGCTTAGCACTGATGCAAGATGAACAGCAGTCGACTTAGACTTTGACCGCAAGTCACTTTAGTGGTGTCATTAAAGCAACCTGAGCAAGATTGGAGCTAGGTATTTGAGATTGTTGCTTTTTTATGGGACCGCAGCCAAATGAATCTCTCACCTTGTCAAGCAAAAGATTAGTGATCTCATGCAAGATCTAAATGTTACCAGTGATGATGGCTCTACAAAAACGAACAACTGCGAGCACTCAGATTCTTCATTTATGAAATGTTCAGCCAATTCGACCATGTCAAATGCAGTTTTGCGTGGAAGGGAGCTGGTATATTTGTAATTGATGTGTATGATGGCACATCTTCTGAATGCAAGCTTCATCTCGATAGGAGATCCTCCAGCTTCAGTGTGAGTTGAGTTATAGCATTGCTTAATAATTGCTTGAATTTGACCTTCCATTTGATTTTTTAAAACTTAAGCCTCCTCATGTAGGTGTTGAAGTCTGACGGATTGGAGAATCAGATGGTAGTCGCTAGAGAGGCAAGGAACTCCCATGCTTGCAGTGATGCACTTGGTGGGCATTCCTTGCATTTTTCCTGTAGAATCACACGGTACATGTATTTAATTATAGCAAAGTCACCATGTCTTTATCATGCCAGTATGCCAATGTGCCCTGAAATTAGATAACAGAGGGAAGTTAGCAAGTCACCAGCTCTGAAAGCGTACCAAATATTTCAGTTTTTAGGCCACTGCTCAATTTTGAAGAGCTGCTCCTTTGAACTAGATATGTGAGCTTTTTGTAAACTATAGGATATCATAGTCTGCTAAGTGGAAAAAGAACTCTTTGATGTTGAGCATATCATGTAGTATTTAAATCATTATTTTTTACACATGTGATGCAAAACTTATTCCTTTCGAAAAATGGTGAATCTACATGATTGATATGAACTCAGAATACAAATTTTGGGACAACTATTAACATTGGAAGAGAATGAATGTGAAGGCAATATGTGTGCTGGTGTCCTGGGATTCATCAGTTGTATCAGGAAAACCAAAGTAAAACAGGTACTCAGGTTTTTTTATTCTACATTTTCCAGATATAGCAAAGGTTGTACCACAGAAAGTATCGTGTGTAGCTGACACAAACTCCAAATGTGGCACCTCTTGTCAAAAGTTCACTGTATGAACGAGGATCATATATTTGCTTTGATCTCAACCTTTGGATGCAGTTAGAAGGTTTCATCATAAAAAAAATTGTTAGTTTTTGTAAATTAACCTCACGATTTTGATGATTGTAGGACATCATTCTTCTCCAATATGAAACTATAGAGAAGGGACCTGACGTACATTTGTGTAACACAGTTCAGTAAACACGTCTGGAAACTTAATTTCTTTTTCGAGATTGATTTACTTGGTGGTGCTATTGCCCATTTCCTCTTAACAAGACATGTGTGATGTTCCAAAAAAGGAGCTTATGTGTTGTCTGGCAGCCTTGATGGTAGTTTTATACATGTAGCTGAGGAAAGTATGCTTGAAGCGCGTCCTGTTAAAAATGGGATGGGGACCTGTGCTGGTTTTGAGTCATACTTATTGGGATAAGCCCTTGCGATTTTCTTCTCTCCATTGGCATGGCCTCGGTCGGGTTGTGATAAGGAGAATGAGATAGCGATGATGTGATGCTTCACTGCTAGCTGAATTTTGCCATTGCTGGTGCTAGCTGAACTTCGTGGTAGCTAAATTTTGCTATCGCTGCTGCTAGCTGAGTTTTGCATAGACATAATGCTCATCTAGACATGTTTTTCCAGTAGAAGTGAGAAATATATGCAGGTTTTTATGCCAAAAGCTTTTAACTTTTCTCCTCATAGTGTAAGTAAACTGATGATGCATGCCATGGCTAAGGATTTGGTTCCAACAGAAGCAACACATATTCATCTTGCCTACTATCCCATCAGTGGATGTCAGTCTCATTTTTCTGATCCTACACTTGAGCTAAGAATTCATTGCCCTTTTTTTGAACAGGCTGCAGTAACCAGTTTGTCACTAATTCAATGGATATAATGGAGCATATCGTCATTGCGTATGCAAAAGCATGTTTCAAAATTTAAATTACCATGGCGCATTTAATTCTTTTGGAGTACTAAACAATCATGCAGCTCTCTACAGCTTTTAAAATTCATGGTAGGACCACAGGAGAAAGTTTTGCAGAGACAAGCTATATGTGGTTTTCTTCCAATTGCAGCAAGCTTCGAGCAAGCAAAACTATACTCTGTAAATAATCTTCTTGAACCGGAGTTCTTTATTTTCTTTGTATTTTCACCTTTCCTTGTACTGCATTTCAATATACTGAACACTCTCCTTAATCAATGGAAGCAACACTTGATTGCCTTCATATAAAAAAACACAATGTGAACACGTACAAGGCGATGTATAGCAGGAACAGAAAAAAAAACTGCATGAAGGTGAGTGCAAGTGTATGATTTTCTGGAATTGTTTTCTTGGCAGAAGTTACTATATTCTAATATACATCATAAATAATTAGGGAATTCAAAAAAGGTCCAGAAATTTAAAAAATGAGAATTTTGAAATAAAATGTTTAATAAATCATAAAATGTTTGTTGATTCAAAAAAACTGCGATTTTGTAAAGAAAATGTTTGCTTATTCAAAAAATGTTCCAAATTTTGAAAACAAATGTTCATAAATTTTTAAAAAGTTTGCGTATTAAAAAATTGTAATGAAATTGAACAGAATTTTGCCAATTCAGAAAATGTTTATGAATGGAAAAATGTCCTTAAAATACAAAAACTGTTTGTGGCTTACAAAGTACTTTATTCATTCATTAAATGTTCGTTGATTCAAAAATGATCATGCATTTTAGAAAATGTTCGTGGATTTCAAAAATTGTGCCACCAGTTTCCAAATTAATGTTCGTCGATTCTAGAAATGTTCATCGATTCAAGAAAATTGTTTAAAAAATGTTGAATCTTTTAAAAAAAGTCTTAAATGGTATAAAATGTTCATGAATCAAATAATGTTCTTGATTTTATAAAATGATCGAAAATTTGTAAAAGTGTTCACAAAGTTGAAAATGTTCACATATGTCCACGAGTTTAAAAAATGTCATGATTTCTCGAAATTGAGAGTGATAGTGTATCTCGCTGATGTAGCAAATTGTGGTCACGACCATTGTAGATTATAATTTTTTTTCTCCGGTTGCAACGCACGGACCCTTTTGCTAGTTGGAACTATAGATTGATTCAGGGGGTGCAGCCCAATGGGCATACTCGGTACTCTGGATTAGGCTTGCAATGGTTCGAATTGTTTTTAACTTTTTTGAGGGATTTTAATTGTTTTTTACTAGTAGTATGTAGTTACATCTAAAGAAGGCCTGTGCATCAGGGCCCAGGTTCCGGCTTCTATTTTTTAGGATCGGCCCAGGTTCCTGCTAACCGGCCCCGCACCTCTAACCACGACGGGCTCTGGTTTTCCCTCTCATTGGGGTTTTACTCACTGAAAAAATAGCGCACTATAGCGTGTAGAGAATTGTCTTGCTAAATTGATTAGTGTACAATGTCTCGCTAATAGCACGTTATAACACGTTATAACACACTAATAACATATTTTCAGGAGCGACGCTATTTTGTATAGCGCACTATTTTTTCCTTGGTTTTAGCCCTCTCGCCAACACCTTGCTAGTGTTGAGATTTTGTACCCTTCGACTCTTCTCTCTTTTACATACATCATTCGGGCTGACCAAGGGGTACTTCGAGTATTGCTTCCCAGCCTTGGTGTTTCTCGAAGGGAGAGTGATCCTCCAGGGTTTTGCGCAAGGCGATCTGATCTACATCGGGTCGTACGGCCAACATGGTATTTGATGGCGCTACTACTCCGGCGGCGATGGGTCAGGATTTTGAGAAGATGATGCAGGAGTTAGCCTGTGTGAGAACATGCGATGGCATTGGCTAGGGTTCACAAGGAAGGGGAGTTTAGACACTTCTGGCTCTTGAAGAACATGAGATGCCTGGAATCTTTCGCAAAAACTTCAAATACATCCTCTGGAGCAGAATCTCTTCAGCCAACATTTTTTTTCTTAGGAGACCGGGGAAAAGTGATGATGGCCGGTCCATGGGTTTTCCCATGGAGATAGTGTTCTTATTGCCTAGTACGATGTATTTCCTAAACCATCGTCCATATATCACAACCATCTGGACATTCAGATACAAATTCATGACCTTCTAGACGGGCACAATCCTTTAGTCAAATCGTTGGCCGGTAAGTAGGAGTTCCTCTCGGAGGAGAAAAGCTCATCCAATTTCTTCAGTAACTTTTATTGAGTTTGGATGAGGATCAATGTGAGGAAAACTTTGAAGAATGTCATGTCAAAGGTGGCAAGAAACATATTTCAAAGTCAAGTATGAGCGCCTCCCTAATTAGTGTGTTGTCTGTGGAATGCTCGTCAACGAGTTCAAGGAATGCAGTGTTCATCCTCTTGCTGCATTAGCGTTCAAGGATCTAAGCTCCTCTTGGTTTATGAGATCGGGAAGATCAAATAGGGGTGGTCGTGGTCGCAGATGTGGTTTTGCGGGGATTAGGTGGCAGGGGCTCAAACATGAAAGAACCTGAAGATGAGATGTCTGATGAAGAGGGTGACCCAATTCCTGAAACAAAGGATGACGATCAGTCTGACTTGGAGAAAAGCAGGAAGCGAGGGGCCTCATCAGCGTCTGGTGTGCTTCCCCCTCAGCATTGTTGCATCGAGGGCCAATGTGCTTGAGCACAATAACCAATTGGCGATCTTTCCTTTCTGATGGGACGACTCCGAATGTTTTTTACGGGTACTTTGAATGTTTGCTGAAAGGGATGTGTATTTTTTTAGATCTGTGTTGTTTGTGATATACCTTGTATGTGGCGGTTGGAATTCCGGTTTTTACCCCCTATTTTGAAAATTTTGACAGCATTTACCCCATCTAACGTGAATTCATCCGTTTTACCCTATTTAGCGAAATTGTTGCCACAATTTACCCTGTTTAATTTTTTTGTGTGTGTTATCATCAGCGGATCCCAATTATCTGGTCCAGCTAGCACGTCAGATTGACGGTTTTCTCCCTGCTGAATGTGTCCTTGTAGCTTCTCCCGACCGGTCCGGCCTGATATGAGCTCACCAGATCAGGTCGCTCATGTCCAATGCACAACGCTTGAGTTGGGCCGCACCATGTTGGCCTCCATTATTCACTGCACACATCACTCGTATTAATTCCTTCCAATCACACACACAATCCTGCCCCAAACCACTGCCTCCTTTGCTAGGATGGGGCAGGATGACGTAGCCGACGAACGGCAGGCAATGGGTGGCAGCCGGTATATGACATGTCTTCTCCACTCCCATATGCATGACCGCATTCCCAGTTTCTCACCCTTGGTAGTTAGGTTTGAAGAAGTATTCTGATGAGATGACTGAACTTGATTAGCATGACATGTTACCATTGAATAAATTACAGGAGAAATTGTTAATGATATAATCTGAAATCATGTATGTTTTTCTTCAGTATTATCATATACAACCTTAAGTATGGATGATTCTGTGGATCAGATTAAAGTGATGTAAATATATGCATGACTTTGTGGATCAGATTAAAGTGGTGTAAATATATTGATATAATATGAAATCATGTATTTTCGAGCGAGCCTGGCGGGAGCGTGCAGCGGAAGCTTGGACGGGCGATGCATCAATTGGGTGTGAGCAACACAAGCGAGAAGCGCGGGAGGCGAGTGGCTGACTCGAGCGCTGTGTGTTGGACACGACATGAGCGGCCTTCATCGGGCCGGGCCGGTCAGGAGAAGCTGCGCGGCCCGGTTCAGCGGTGAGAAAAATAGCCAGAAAAAACTACTGATGTGGCATGCCAGCTAGACCAGACAATTGTGACACACAAATCAGAACGCTCACAAAATTTTAAACGGGGTAAATTATGGCAACAGTTTTGCTAAATGGGGTAAAACGGATGAAAACTCGCTAAATGGAGTAATTAGTGTCAAAAATGTCAAAATAGGGGGTAAAAGCCGGAATTCACTGCACATACAAATTATTCTGCATAACCTGTTGATCACCTTTTGATATTATTAATCTCATCTCAACCTATAATGTAAATCATGTGATATTGCGGAGAAGTGATAATATATTTTTAACCTATGCGGACAAACGCTAAGGCTTGTCTGTCCTTTGTTTTAAATAATAATATAATGTATCGTGCTTAAAATCAGAATCTACGTGCTTCTTTCCTATGAAATGTCGTTATTTGCTTATCTGCACAAAAAAGAGCTTATTTGTTGGTCCCTCAAAGGGATACTACAAAAATCATTGACATGGTTTCAGTTAGGGCTGGTCACAAAATCTAGGATTCAAGTCCCCATTGCAAAGGCTGATTCTGCCGAGGAGGTTGTTCGGTGTCTTGACGGTCGTGCATCTCCTCAAACGACGATTGTATACTTGTAGCTTTGGCTTTAAATTGTTGCCAGTGTAGTAGAAGAGCAGGCCCCCACCGAGACCTAACACTCTCAAAGGCAGCACATGTTTGACGACTTTCTGACGCGTATCGCATACGCTTTGACCCAAACGTTGCTTTTAGAATCACTCAAGAGCCATATATTGATCAAATATGGTTCCATTTGAGCTATGCACAGGGTGCCATTGAGCTGGGCTATGCTTATAGGCTCCTTGACTTTGATAACTCCTCCTTATGGTCCATGGATCACCTTCCACTCCTCGCTCTCGAGGCCGAAGCAGAGCACGCGGTTCTCATCACGGGACAAGAAGTGGAAGGCGCCATTGAGGGAGACACCGGGACAAGCATAGCTCTGGTAGACTATCATTGGGGTCGGCTGTGTCTGTCTCCAGTTGGTGTCATCTCCTACAGTGAGGACCTCGCAAGTTTGTTTTTGGTTGGCACCGCCATTGAGGCGGAGGAGCTTGTACACGCCGGACCGGGTGGTACGTCCGAAGCCGATGTATGTTAACATGTAATATTCCATAACCGTCTGTTTCCGCAAATTCGTCAAGGTCACCCCGGTGGCTAGGTCCACGACAGCGTGGGTCACTGAGTTCCTCTTGCGGAAGGTGATGTAGGCAAGGCCGTCGAGGCTGCGCCATCCGTGTCCATCAGCTGCAGGCACCTAGGGTGCACGGAGAGAGACTGAGAGATGGAGTTTGACGTCCGCTGGCACGTCTCCTTCGCGGCGGACCTTGCGTCCGCACGCACCGTCCACTTCACCGACGGCGAGATCCTCCTCCGCCGGGGAGCGCTCCGGATCGTGCTGATCGACGACAAGGGGGTGACGGTGGACGCATGTTACTTGCGCGAGGGGGAATCCATTGACATTGGCCAGGTCATCTCCTTCCCCTGCCACTTTGCTAGGGTTCGAGACCGTATTCCGACGAGCGACACGGGTGCGGGTACACGGGAACATGCGGCGCGTGGTGGCGTGCGCGGTGCACCGAGCCGCGTCCTGGACGGGCGGTGGCGGGGCCCTGGGATTCTAGGGCCACATCCAGGCGCGAGTGGGGCGGCCGCCATTGATGCTCGACACGTGGACGGAGATCCGCGCGGCCATGGGATGCTTCAGGATGCCGTGGGTACAAAAGCCGCTCCCACTCCGATCCGTGACCTAGACGCCGCTCTATCTCACTTCTGGGAGACTCCGAGAAACCCTAGATCGAGATTCCCCTCCTCCTTCCTCTGGTGGGAGGGGAAGATTGGAGGCGACCACAAATCCTACGCAGTGGTGGTTTCTTCCAAGCCAAGCGAGCCGAGCGAGATGGAGAACCGCGGTGACCATGCCTTCCGCGGAAATCGTCGGGAGGGCTTTGGATCTGGGCGGATGGGGCGCGGAGCTGATCGATTTGACCGAGGGCGCGGTCGGGGCCGCTTCTCGTGGTCCAGGGAGGTCGACGGCGACGACTTCTCCACCAACAAGAAGACGACGTCGACATCACACGACACCGAGCGGTGGGATGAGGCTGCGGAGAGAGCCAAGAGGGCCAGATCGGGGGGGTTTGGGTGGAGAAGAACCCTAACCCTCCTGGTCTCAACGCTGCAGAAATCCACAAGAAGAAGCGGATCTACGACTCCGTCGCCCGAGTTGAGCCTTCTTCTCAGGTGCCCCCACCCAAAGCTTATGATCCCTGTTTAATCTGCAAATCTACTAGCCATACTCCTGCTAGTTGTCCGCAAGCCTTTTGTGAGAGATGCAGTAAGATGGGACATCTAGCATTGGTTTGCGTTGCTTTCCTGCCATGGGAGTGTGTGTGGCACCAATGTGTGCTTTTCAGGCCAAGGGCCAGGGGTTTTTCTATATTCTAGACTCATGTACTGCTAAGCAACTAAAAGAGAGAGCTACTAGTGTAGTTATCACAGTGATCGAGGGAGAGGCTAGTGTGAAGGATCTTGAGGATGCTTTCTCTGATTATATCGGGACCAAATGGCATTGTACTGCTCGCTCTATTGGTCCCAATACTTATGTCATGTGCTTCCCTAATCAGAGAGATGTTAAAAAAGCATGTTATAATGATAAAATGACGCTGAAATCTTGTGGAGTGGTGGTGAAAATTGTTCCCTGATCGGCTAATGTTGGGGCTAAGGGTTGGAAATAGCTTGGGTCAAGGTAGCAAACGTTCCATTGGAGAGGAGGAATGAGAGAAATGTGGCTTATGTTGCATCTCTGGTAGGTGTACCACTTGAAATCGACATGGCCACCCTACATAAGCCAGAATTTGTACGGGTCCGGCTTGGATGTTGCAATGTGATGAACTACCTGGAGTTGCAGAAGCAGTCTTGGGCACACATTTCTTTGACTTCTTTTACGAAGTTGACAAGGTTTTGGTGAGAGACCCAGAAAGAGAACTTGAGAATGCCTAGGTTGGCAATATAAAAGGGAACTCATCATATGATAAACAATTTCCTCGGACATGCCCCAAGTCCAAAGAGAAAGAAAGAGGGACTGGGCCCAGTAAATATATGGACGCTAGGAAAAATGCTCCGATTGAGTATGTGGAAGATGAGCAAGATGAATCTGAGGAAACTTATAATAATACTCTCTTGATTGAAACTATTGCTGGTGAGGCATGTGAAAGAGAGGACTTGTTTAAATCCATCACAATTCCTGCTGCAAAGAATTTTGAGCAGCATATGGATGAGATACAGGTAGTTAAGAATCTTTCTGGTAATGACTTGATTTCAAAAGATATATCTGCTTCGCATATATCTCATTTGGATCAACAAAAAAATGAACAGGTCAAGGAGCTTGAGGGAGAGGAGTTTGAGAAGGAAGGGGGGAAAACTGACTATATGGTACAGTTCCCCACATCTTCTGATGATATGGGGGAAGTGATTCCTACTCCTCCTCTTATTCCAGAAGCTGGTCTAAGACTTAGTGTGAGGACTATGCAGAATATGGAGGCCAAGGTGCAGGATAAAGCTACTGCTATCTCCAAAAAAAGAAATCTGGAAGGTAATGAGCCGACCCATAACTCTTTTGAAGTCTTGTCTAATCATGAGATGATGCTTAGAGCAACTAAAATGGGAGTTTTGATCCCTGATAATAATTTTTCTAGTATTCATATCTTAAGAGAGTTGGATAGAATAAGAAGCGAGGGAGAAAAAACAGATGCTATATCTGAAAAAGGTGTAGAAGGAAAAATGATATACATCACTAATGGCAAAGGAGATATAACTCCTATCAGTGATGATTGGGCAGAAGAAGTGGATGAATTAGAAGAGAAATTCACTCTGGTCAGGTCTAGGAAAAAGAGAAGTCCAAAAGCGCATGTGGTTATTTCTAGGCCAGTGACCAGGAGTCAAAACCCTGATAGGGGTGAAAAAAAAGACTTGGTAGCCCTGTTCATCATTCCAGGGCCACCAGGGGAGGGGGGAGAAAAAACTGGTGTTAAATGATAGGTCTCTTTTGGAATTGTAGGGGGGCAGGGAAGAAAGGAATGAGCTCCTGTCTCTCTCATATCATTAGAGATCATTCCCTGGACTTTATTGGTCTACAAGAGACTCACAAAAAAGTTATATGGACAGTTTCTTTAGGAAAATTGACCCATACCAGACATATGAATGGAACTTTGTTCCATCTATAGGCAGACCTGGGGGAATCCTTTGTGGAGTGAGAAAAGAGAGGTTTGAAGGAGTAGTGTGGAAGAAGGGCAGGTTTATCCTGCAAGCTTCATTTTTTGATAATAAAGAAAAAAAGAAATGGACATTGTGCACTATGTATGGGGCTGCACATGATAAAGATGAGGATGACTTTCTAACTGAACTTTCTGAGTTCTTTAGCCATATATCATCCCCTTTACTTATTGGGGGAGACTTTAATATCCTTAGGCATGTTGGGGGAAAAACAAACCATGGCAACATTCCACTTATTCTGATTTGTTTAATTCTGTGACCAATGCTATGTGTTTGAGTGAGGTTTATATGAGTGGGGGGATGTACACCTGGACCAATGGCCAATCCCATCCAACTCTGGAAAAATTAGACCGTGTCCTTATGAGTAGTGACTGGGAGGACATTTTTCCTCAAGTCAACATTAGGAAATTGGTCAGAGATGTACCAGACCATAATGCTCTTTTGCTGTCCTCTGACAACCATGTTGTCAGATCTCCACAAACAAGAGAATTTAGATTTGAATTAAGTTGGCTGAAATCAGATGAGTTTCTTCCCTTAGTGGAGAAAATCTGGAATCAATATGTGAAAGCCACTGACCCAATTGATATTCTAATATCAAATTAAAACGTTTTAAAAAGTTCTTCAAGGGGTGGGGCTCGAATGAATTTGGTCATGAAAAAATCAGAAAAAGGAAAATCAGAGAAGAGTTGAGATTGATTGAGGAGGAGGAAGAGAACGGAAATATTGATCCTGGTATCTTTTGTAAAAAAAACTGAGTTGTTAGTTGAGCTGAATGAGATTCTAATTAATAAGGAATTATTTCTGCTACAACAATCTAAAGAGCGATGGTTGCTTAAAGGAGATAGTAACACAACCTACTATTGAAAGTGCGTTATATCGACTAGAGGGGGGTGAATAGGCGACTTTTATGAAAGTCTTCAAAACGTGGGAGTTATGAAGACAAACAGCGAAGATTATGCCTATTACTATGCAGCGGAAGTTAGATTACACTAGGCCAGCCATGGTCAAGTATTCAATAGAGTGAAAGCACAATGACAAACAACTGCAGTGTAATAAGGATCAGGTAGGAAGAAGTTATGAAGCCAAACAGATCATACATTCACGTTGTGAAGACAAAAGATAGAGCAAGCATGCAATGGCTTCACAATGAGTAACAGTAAGAAAAAGGAAGTGAAGATGAAACCACTGACTCGTTGAAGACAATGATGTGTTGGACCAGTTCCAGTTGCTGTGACAACTGTACGTCTGGTTGGAGCGGCTAGGTATTTAAACCTTAGGACACACAGTCCCGGACACCCAGTCCTGAACACGCAGCTCAGGACACCAAGTCCTCACCGTATTCTCCTTGATCTAAGGTCACATATTCCTCGCCCAATCACTCTGGTAAGTCTTCAAGGTAGACTCCCAAACCTTCACAAACTTCGTTCACTGGCAATCCACAATGTCTCTTGGATGCTCTGAACGCGACGCCTAACCGTCTGGAGGATTCACAGTCCTCAAGTGTAATAAGTCTTCAAATCACACAGACAAGAAGACTTAAGTGATGCCCAATGTTCTCTGGCTCTGGGTGGTTAGGGCTTTTCTCCTCGCTAGGAATTTTCTCTCAAAGGCTTCGAGGTGGGTTGCTCTCAAACGACAAAAGCCGTGCACTGAAATGTGAGCAGCCAACCGTTTATGGTTGTAGGGGGTGGGCTATTTATAGCCACTTGGCAACCCGACCTGATTTGTCCGAAATGACCCTGGGTCACTAAGGAACTGACACGTGTCTCAACGGTCAGATTTCAAACTCTCATGGCAACTTTACTTGGGCTACAAGCAAAGCTGACTTGTCCGGCTCTGGACAAGATTCGCTCTCATTGTCTTCACTCGAAGACATAGGTTTTTGATTTAGGCATCACTTCAGTCATTCTTATTGGTTCTCCTGGACCCCACTTAACAGTACGGTGGTTCCTATGACTCAACACAAAAGAAAAAGAACTACGAAAGATCTAAGTCTTCGAGCTCCATAGGCTTCATAACGTGTCTTCTTTTGTCATAGTCTTCAATGTGAATATCTTCATATACCACCTTTGGCTTCAATGTCTTCATACATTTTTAGGGGTCATCTCTGGTAGTAAAACCGAATTAATGAGGGACTTCTACCTGTGTTATCCTGCAATTCTCACAAACACATTAGTCCCTCAACTAGGTTTGTCATCAATACTCCAAAACCAACTAGGGGTGGCACTAGATGCACTTACAATCTCCCCCTTTTTGGTGATTGATGACAAACTAGTTGAAGTTTTCAACGGGGAATATAGTCTGTGAAATTGTAAAGGATGGAATTGTCTTCATAAGTTGCAAGGGCTCCCCCTGAAGATGTGCATATAAGTTAGTTTGCTTTTGGAATGCAAATGCACATGATAGGTTGTACTTGTGGAGATCCACTTCAGCTTATGATGACAATCCACTATGCATATGAAAGTATATGAAGATGATGCCATGCATAATGGAAAATGGACGTCTGCAGAATGGGATAAGTGCGGAATTTATCGTCGCACATGCGGAATTTTTCTTCGCAAATAGAGTGGCAAACACGTAGCAGACGACCATCGAGTCTTAGTGTTACAACTCAAAGAACCAAATGAAGCAAAAACGAGAGTTGTAAGCACGAAGCAAAATATAGCAAACATAAAGCACCCGCCCATATGGACCCGCTTGAAGACTATCAACCCATATGCTTCTCCCCCTTTTGTCAGCAAGGACTAAAAAGGTTTGAAGACATAGAGTGTCTACTCGTTTCCAGGAGCAGCAGGGTCGTTGGAGGTGTTTGGCGGTGCAGAAGAGCTTGGAGGTGCTGAAGCAGGTGGCGGTGATGTAGCATCGTCATCTTCATCAATGATTCTGGCAGTGACTGTGGTAGCAGATGAAGAAAACTCAGAGTCTTCAAGTGATGGTGTGTTGCGCATCACAACCCTTCTAGGAGGTGTGGTGTCAAACTTGAAACGCTCAGTGAAGCCATCCTCTTCAAGTTCAGCTTCAGTACACATCATTGAGAGCCCTTTCCATGTACGACGGCAGGTTTCATGTGTAACGAAAGCATTCTTGGTGGCAAGGTTTCGAAAACGATTGACATCCACCAAGAGGCTTTTCATCTGACGCTTTAGCCAGTCGTGATGCCTATCTTGTTTTTGATGAAGGGCCACAAGAAGCTCTCGGTCAGCGAGAACACGAGCACGCTTCTTGGGTCTTGAAGCAGTTGCACTATCAGTGGCTTCAGTTGAAGCAGGGTGTGGCGCACGTGTAGTGCCAGCCAAAGGATACACCCTGGAGATGGCTTCAACACCTTCATCATTCTGAGTGAAGCTCTGGTGTTCTGCATTCTGAAGACTCAACGGTTGCTTGCAGGCTCAGGATATATGGCTTCAACAGAGATATCCACATCTGGCAAGAAGATCCGATGGTTTCGGGCTGAGGGCTGATACGAGATCGCAGAGTGCAGTTTGATCAGCCTCATCACCCAAGGAGTATAGAACTTCAAACCAAATAAATCTGAGCCTGACGCTGCAAGTTGGCGTATGAAGAAATCCTGTGCGTTGAAGCATTTGCCATGAAGGATATAGAATATGAGAGTCTTCGTTGCACCCTCAATCTTGGCATGTGGAGAGTGTCCCTTAATGGGCCAGAGAGTCCGCCGGATAATGTAATATATGGTCCTGGGCAGGTACTCAAGGTCTTCAACGAAGAACTCAGTTGGATAGGGTGCATCATGGGGCAATGGCTTCATCATTGAGAGCATCTGACTCATATTTGGTTCAGGCCTCTGGAATATGCTCTCAATAGCTTCAGCATGTAGTTGACAGCCTTCCTCGAAGAATTCGCCAGGAGTGGGCAGGCCGGTGAGCTCAATGATATCAAATGCATTGGCTTCATGATGGACATTGCCGGTCATCCACTCCAGGGCCCATGTCTTCGGATCTCTGTTGTATCCTTTAATATGGAGGGTGGCATAGAACTGAAGCAGAAGCTCTTCATTCCAGTGCTCTTCATCAGTGACAAACTGCAGCAGACCCACTTGCTTAAAGCAATCCAAAGCTTCCTCTAGACAGGGCAGACCAGCAATGGCTTCAACATCAAGGCGCTTGTGTGGGAAGTGAAGGAAATATTCCCTAGAGGCAATAATAAAGTTATTATTTATTTCCTTATAATCATGATAAATGTTTATTATTCATGCTAGAATTGTATTAACCGGAAACATAATACATGTGTGAATACATAGACAAACAAAGTGTCACTAGTATGCCTCTACTTGACTAGCTCGTTAATCAAAAGATGGTTATGTTTCCTAACCATGAACAATAAGTTGTTATTTGATTAACGAGGTCACATCATTAGTTGAATGATCTGATTGACATGACCCATTCCATTAGCTTAGCACACGATCGTTTAGTATGTTGCTATTGCTTTCTTCATGACTTATACATGTTCCTATGACTATGAGATTATGCAACTCCCGTTTGCCGGAGGAACACTTTGGGTGCTACCAAACGTCACAACGTAATTGGGTGATTATAAAGGAGCATTACAGGTGTCTCCGAAGGTAGATGTTGGGTTGGCGTATATCGAGATTAGGATTTGTCACTCTGATTGTCGGAGAGGTATCTCTGGGCCCTCTCGGTAATACACATCACATAGGCCTTGCAAGCATTACAACTAATATGTTAGTTGTGAGATGATGTATTACGGAACGAGTAAAGAGACTTGCCGGTAACGAGATTGAACTAGGTATTGGATACCGACGATCGAATCTCGGGCAAGTAACATACCGATGACAAAGGGAACAACGTATGTTGTTATGCGGTCTGACCGATAAAGATCTTCGTAGAATATGTAGGAGCCAATATGGGCATCCAAGTCCCGCTATTGGTTATTGACCGGAGACGTGTCTCGGTCATGTCTACATTGTTCTCGAACCCGTAGGGTCCGCACGCTTAAGGTTACGATGACAGTTATATTATGAGTTTATGCATTTTGATGTACCGAAGGTTGTTCGGAGTCCCGGATGTGATCATGGACATGACGAGGAGTCTCGAAATGGTCGATACGTAAAGATTGATATATTGGAAGCCTATGTTTGGATATCGGATGTGTTCCGGGTGAAATCGGGATTTTACCGGAATACCGGGAGGGTTACCGGAACCCCCCGGGAGCTATATGGGCCATAGTGGGCCTTGGTGGAAAAGAGAAGAGGCTGCCCTAGATGGGCTGTGCGCCTCCCCCTTCCCCTAGTCCTATTAGGACTAGGAGAGGTGGCCGGCCCCCTCCTCCTCTTTTCCCCCTCCGCGAATCCTATTCCGACTAGGATTGGGGGGGGGGAATCCTACTCCTAGAGGGAGTAGGACTCTCCTGCGCCCTCCTCCTTGGCCGGCCAGCCTCCCCCTCTACTCCTTTATATACGGAGGCAGGGGGCACCTCTAGACACACAAGTTGATCCACGTGATCTATTCCTTAGCCGTGTGCGGTGCCCCCTGCCACCATATACCTCGATAATACTGTAGCGGAGTTTAGGAGAAGCCCTGCTGCTGTAGTTCATCAAGATCGTCACCACGCCGTCGTGCTGACGGAACTCTTCCCCGACACTTTGCTGGATCGGAGTTCGGGGATCGTCATCGATCTGAACGTGTGCTCGAACTCGGAGGTGCCGTAGTTTCGGTGCTTGATCGGTTGGATCGTGAAGACGTACGACTACTTCCTCTACGTCGTGTCATCGCTTCCGCAGTCGGTCTGCGTTGGGTACGTAGACAACACTCTCCCCCTCGTTGCTATGCATCACATGATCTTGCGTGTGCGTAGGAATTTTTTTGAAATTACTACGAAACCCAATAGTGGCATCCGAGCCTAGGTTATTTATGTTGATGTTATATGCACGAGTAGAACACAAGTGAGTTGTGGACGATACAAGTGATACTGCCTACCAGCATGTCATACTTTGGTTCGGCGGTATTGTTGGACGAGACGACTCGGACCAACCTTACGCGTACGCTTACGCGAGACCGGTTCCCTCGACGTGCTTTGCACAGAGATGGCTTGCGGGCGACTGTCTCTCCAACTTTAGTTGAACCAAGTATGGCTACGCCCGGTCCTTGCGAAGATTAAAACGGAGTCTATTTGACAAACTATCGTTGTGGTTTTGATGCGTAGGTGAGATTGTTCTTACTTAAGCCCGTAGCAGCCACGTAAAACTTGCAACAACAAAGTAGAGGACGTCTAACTTGTTTTTGCAGGGCATGTTGTGATGTGATATGGTCAAGGCATGATGCTGAATTTTATTGTATGAGATGATCATGTTTTGTAACCGAGTTATCGGCAACTGGCAGGAGCCATATGGTTGTCGCTTTATTGTATGCAATGCAATCGCGATGTAATGCTTTACCTTATTACTAAGCGGTAGTGATAGTCGTGGAAGCATAAGATTGGCGAGACGACAACGATGCTACGATGGAGATCAAGGTGTCGCGCCGGTGACGATGGTGATCATGACGGTGCTTCGGAGATGGAGATCACAGGCACAAGATGATGATGGCCATATCATATCACTTATATTGATTGCATGTGATGTTTATCTTTTATGCATCTTATCTTGCTTTGATTGACGGTAGCATTATAAGATGATCTCTCACTAAATTATCAAGAAGTGTTCTCCCTAAGTATGCACCGTTGCGAAAGTTCTTCGTGCTGAGACACCACGTGATGATCGGGTGTGATAGGCTCTACGTTCAAATACAACGGGTGCAAAACAGTTGCGCACGCAGAATACTCAGGTTATACTTGACGAGCCAAGCATATACAGATATGGCCTCGGAACACGGAGACCGAAAGGTCGAGCGTGAATCATATAGTAGATATGATCAACATAATGATGTTCACCGATGAAACTACTCCATCTCACGTGATGATCGGACATGGTTTAGTTGATTTGGATCACGTGATCACTTAGAGGATTAGAGGGATGTCTATCTAAGTGGGAGTTCTTAAGTAATATGATTAATTGAACTTAAATTTATCATGAACTTAGTACCTGATAGTATCTTGCTTGTTTATGTTGATTGTAGATAGATGGCTCGTGCTGTTGTTCCGTTGAATTTTAATGTGTTCCTTGAGAAAGCAAAGTTGAAAGATGATGGTAGCAATTACACGGACTGGGTCCGTAACTTGAGGATTATCCTCATTGCTGCACAGAAGAATTACGTCCTGGAAGCACCGCTGGGTGCCAGGCCTGCTGCTGGAGCAACGCAAGATGTTATGAACGTCTGGCAGAGCAAAGCTGATGACTACTCGATAGTTCAGTGTGCCATGCTTTACGGCTTAGAATCGGGGCTTCAACGACGTTTTGAACGTCATGGAGCATATGAGATGTTCCAGGAGTTGAAGTTGATATTTCAAGCAAATGCCCGGATTGAGAGATATGAAGTCTCCAATAAGTTCTATAGCTGCAAGATGGAGGAGAACAGTTCTGTCAGTGAGCATATACTCAAAATGTCTGGGTATAATAATCACTTGATTCAATTGGGAGTTAATCTTCCAGATGATTGCGTCATTGACAGAATTCTCCAATCACTGCCACCAAGCTACAAGAGCTTCGTGATGAACTATAATATGCAAGGGATGAACAAGACTATTCCCGAGCTCTTCGCGATGCTGAAAGCTGCGGAGGTAGAAATCAAGAAAGAGCATCAAGTGTTGATGGTCAACAAGACCACTAGTTTCAAGAAAAAGGGCAAAGGAAAGAAGAAGGGGAACTTCAAGAAGAACGGCAAGCCAGTTGCTGCTCAAGAGAAGAAACCCAAGTCTGGACCTAAGCCTGAAACTGAGTGCTTCTATTGCAAGCAGACTGGTCACTGGAAGCGGAACTGTCCCAAGTATTTGGCGGATAAGAAGGATGGCAAAGTGAACAAAGGTATATGTGATATACATGTTATTGATGTGTACCTTACTAATGCTCGCAGTAGCACCTGGGTATTTGATACTGGTTCTGTTGCTAATATTTGCAACTCGAAACAGGGGCTACGGATTAAGCGAAGATTGGCTAAGGACGAGGTGACGATGCGCGTGGGAAACGGTTCCAAAGTCGATGTGATCGCGGTCGGCACGCTACCTCTACATCTACCTTCGGGATTAATATTAGACCTAAATAATTGTTATTTGGTGCCAGCGTTGAGCATGAACATTATATCTGGATCTTATTTAATGCGAGACGGTTATTCATTTAAATCAGAGAATAATGGTTGTTCTATTTATATGAGTAATATCTTTTATGGTCATGCACCCTTGAAGAGTGGTCTATTTTTATTGAATCTCGATAGTAGTAATACACATATTCATAATGTTGAAGCCAAAAGATGCAGAGTTGATAATGAAAGTGCAACTTATTTGTGGCACTATCGTTTAGGTCATATCGGTATAAAGCGCATGAAGAAACTCCATACTGATGGACTTTTGGAACCACTTGATTATGAATCACTTGGTACTTGCGAACCGTGCCTCATGGGCAAGATGACTAAAACACCGTTCTCCGGTACTATGGAGAGAGCAACAGATTTGTTGGAAATCATACATACCGATGTATGTGGTCCGATGAATATTGAGGCTCGTGGCGGATATCGTTATTTTCTCACCTTCACAGATGATTTAAGCAGATATGGGTATATCTACTTAATGAAACATAAGTCTGAAACATTTGAAAAGTTCAAAGAATTTCAGAGTGAAGTTGAAAATCATCGTAACAAGAAAATAAAGTTTCTACGATCTGATCGTGGAGGAGAATATTTGAGTTACGAGTTTGGTGTACATTTGAAAAACTGTGGAATAGTTTCGCAACTCACGCCACCCGGAACACCACAGCGTAATGGTGTGTCCGAACGCCGTAATCGTACTTTACTGGATATGGTACGATCTATGATGTCTCTTACTGATTTACCGCTATCGTTTTGGGGTTATGCTCTAGAGACGGCCGCATTCATGTTAAATAGGGCACCATCAAAAACCGTTGAGACGACGCCTTATGAACTGTGGTTTGGCAAGAAACCAAAGTTGTCGTTTCTTAAAGTTTGGGGCTGCGATGCTTATGTGAAAAAGCTTCAACCTGATAAGCTCGAACCCAAATCGGAGAAATGTGTCTTCATAGGATATCCAAAGGAAACTATTGGATACACCTTCTATCATAGATCCGAAGGCAAGACTTTTGTTGCTAAATTCGGAAACTTTTTTGAGAAGGAGTTTCTCTCGAAAGAAGTGAGTGGGAGGAAAGTAGAACTTGACGAGGTAACTGTACCTACTCCCTTGTTGGAAAGTAGTACATCACAGAAAATTGTTTCTGCGACACCTACACCAATAAATGAGGAAGTTAATGATAATGATCATGAAACTTCAGAACAAAATACTACTGAACCTCGTAGGTCAACCAGAGTAAGATCCGCACCAGAGTGGTACGGTAATCCAGTTCTGGAAGTCATGCTACTAGACCATGACGAACCTACGAACTATGAAGAAGCGATGGTGAGCCCAGATTCCGCAAAGTGGCTTGAAGCCATGAAATCTGAGATGGGATCCATGTATGAGAACAAAGTATGGACTTTGGTTGACTTGCCCGATGATCGGCAAGCAATTGAGAATAAATGGATCTTCAAGAAGAAGACTGACGCTGATGGTAATGTTACTGTCTACAAAGCTCGACTTGTCGCAAAAGGTTTTCGACAAGTTCAAGGGATTGACTATGATGAGACCTTCTCACCCGTAGCGATGCTTAAGTCCGTCCGAATCATGTTAGCGATTGCCGCATTTTATGATTATGAAATTTGGCAGATGGATGTCAAAACTGCATTCCTGAATGGATTTCTGGAAGAAGAGTTGTATATGATGCAACTGGAAGGTTTTGTCGATCCAAAGGGAGCTAACAAAGTGTGCAAGCTCCAGCGATCCATTTATGGACTGGTGCAAGCCTCTCGGAGTTGGAATAAACGTTTTGATAGTGTGATCAAAGCATTTGGTTTTATACAGACTTTCGGAGAAGCCTGTATTTACAAGAAAGTGAGTGGGAGCTCTGTAGCATTTCTGATATTATATGTGGATGACATATTGCTAATTGGAAATGATATAGAATTTCTGGATAGCATAAAGGGATACTTGAATAAAAGTTTTTCAATGAAAAACCTCGATGAAGCTGCTTACATATTAGGCATTAAGATCTATAGAGATAGATCAAGACGCTTAATTGGACTTTCACAAAGCACATACCTTGACAAAATTTTGAAGAAGTTCAAAATGGATCAAGCAAAGAAAGGGTTCTTGCCTGTGTTACAAGGTGTGAAATTGAGTAAGACTCAATGCCCAACCACTGCAGAAGGTAGAGAGAATATGAAAGATGTTCCCTATGCATCAGCATAGGATCTATCATGTATGCAATGCTATGTACCAGACCTGATGTGTGCCTTGCTATAAGTTTAGCAGGGAGGTACCAAAGTAATCCAGGAATGGATCACTGGACAGCGGTCAAGAACATCCTGAAATACCTGAAAAGGACTAAGGATATGTTTCTCGTATATGGAGGTGACAAAGAGCTCACCGTAAAAGGTTACGTTGATGCAAGCTTTGACACTGATCCGGACGATCCTAAATCGCAAACCGGATACGTGTTTACATTAAACGGTGGAGCTGTCAATTGGTGTAGTTCTAAACAAAGCGTCGTAGCGGGATCTACATGTGAAGCGGAGTACATAGCTGCTTCGGAAGCAGCAAACGAAGGAGTCTGGATGAAGGAGTTCATATCCGATCTAGGTGTCATACCTAATGCATCGGGTCCAATGAAAATCTTTTGTGACAATACTGGTGCAATTGCCTTGGCAAAGGAATCCAGATTTCACAAAAGGACCAAACACATCAAGAGACGCTTCAACTCCATCCGGGATCTAGTCCAGGTGGGAGACATAAAGATTTGCAAGATACATACGGATCTGAATGTTGCAGACCCGTTGACTAAGCCTCTTCCACGAGCAAAACATGATCAGCACCAAAGCTCCATGGGTGTTAGAATCATTACAATGTAATCTAGATTATTGACTCTAGTGCAAGTGGGAGACTGAAGGAAATATGCCCTAGAGGCAATAATAAAGTTATTATTTATTTCCTTATAATCATGATAAATGTTTATTATTCATGCTAGAATTGTATTAACCGGAAACATAATACATGTGTAAATACATAGACAAACAAAGTGTCACTAGTATGCCTCTACTTGACTAGCTCGTTAATCAAAAGATGGTTATGTTTCCTAACCATGAACAATAAGTTGTTATTTGATTAATGAGGTCACATCATTAGTTGAATGATCTGATTGACATGACCCATTCCATTAGCTTAGCACACGATCGTTTAGTATGTTGCTATTGCTTTCTTCATGACTTATACATGTTCCTATGACTATGAGATTATGCAACTCCCGTTTGCCGGAGGAACACTTTGGGTGCTACCAAACATCACAACGTAACTGGGTGATTATAAAGGAGCATTACAGGTGTCTCCGAAGGTAGATGTTGGGTTGGCGTATATCGAGATTAGGATTTGTCACTCCGATTGTCGGAGAGGTATCTCTGGGCCCTCTCGGTAATACACATCACATAAGCCTTGCAAGCATTACAACTAATATGTTAGTTGTGAGATGATGTATTACGGAACGAGTAAAGAGGCTTGCCGGTAACGAGATTGAACTAGGTATTGGACACCGACGATCGAATCTCGGGCAAGTAACATACCGATGACAAAGGGAACAACGTATGTTGTTATGCGGTCTGACCGATAAAGATCTTCGTAGAATATGTAGGAGCCAATATGGGCATCCAGGTCCCGCTATTGGTTATTGACCGGAGACGTGTCTCGGTCATGTCTACATTGTTCTCGAACCCGTAGGGTCCGCACGCTTAAGGTTATGATGACAATTATATTATGAGTTTATGCATTTTTGATGTACCGAAGGTTGTTCGGAGTCCCGGATGTGATCATGGACATGACGAGGAGTCTCGAAATGGTCGAGACGTAAAGATTGATATATTGGAAGCCTATGTTTGGATATCGGATGTGTTCCGGGTGAAATCGGGATTTTACCGGAATACCGGGAGGGTTACCGGAACCCCCCGGGAGCTATATGGGCCATAGTGGGCCTTGGTGGAAAAGAGAAGAGGCTGCCCTAGATGGGCTGTGCGCCTCCCCCTTCCCCTAGTCCTATTAGGACTAAGAGAGGTGGCCGGCCCCCTCCTCCTCTTTCCCCCCTCCGCGAATCCTATTCCGACTAGGATTGGGGGGGGGGGGGAATCCTACTCCTAGAGGGAGTAGGACTCTCCTGCGCCCTCCTCCTTGGCCGGCCAGCCTCCCCCCTCTACTCCTTTATATACGGAGGCAGGGGGCACCTCTAGACACACAAGTTGATCCACGTGATCTATTCCTTAGCCGTGTGCGGTGCCCCCTGCCACCATATACCTCGATAATACTGTAGCGGATTTTAGGCGAAGCCCTGCTGCTGTAGTTCATCAAGATCGTCACCACGCCGTCGTGCTGACGGAACTCTTCCCCGACACTTTGCTGGATCGGAGTCCGGGGATCGTCATCGAGCTGAACATGTGCTCGAACTCGGAGGTGCCGTAGTTTCGATGCTTGATCGGTTGGATCGTGAAGACGTACGACTACTTCCTCTACGTCGTGTCATCGCTTCCGCAGTCGGTCTGCGTTGGGTACGTAGACAACACTCTCCCCCTCGTTGCTATGCATCACATGATCTTGCGTGTGCGTAGGAAATTTTTTGAAATTACTACGAAACCCAACAGGAAGATGCGACCTTGGTTGTATAGGATGCATGAATAGTAGCTGCGCTGAGGATAGCTCCAGAACCTATCTGATACAATCCTTTCCCTTGAATAGGTGTTCTTGGAGCTGTTGAAGAACGAGTTATCTGCCTTGAAGCTATTGATGTCAAAGGAGCCAGGTGCTGATGCAGGACCTGGGAACCTTGGCAGCCTTGGGACTGGCTTCTGGACATGAGGCCTGTGCTCAACATGGTAATCAAATTGAGGACCTGCAGCAGACTCAGGAACAGAAGTGTCTGGATCTGTAGCTTCGCTGTCTGCTGAAGCTTTTGGTGGGGAGGGCTCCACATTGGCTTCAGTGTTTGTTGTGGCAGCCTCAACATTGTCAGCCTCCGCTTGACTAGCAGGAGGGTCAGTCACAAGCATGTTCTCCTGGAGAACTGCTTCTTGGTGTAGCAGGGAAGTGGGATCTTGTGGTACTTCTTCATTTTCTTCGGCTGATGCAGCCAGAATGTCTTCAACATAGACTTGAGGCCTTGGACCTTTGTGAAGCCTGCGGAACACAGACGATGCTTGTGGGGTTGGAGTGGGCTGGGCCTCAAAGTCTTCTTCCTCTTGAGGGCGGTCCGCCCATGACGCATCTTGTGCAATTGGCGTCAGAGGACGGCCAATGCTGATGAGTTCGCTGTTTTCATACCGAGGAAGGGCTGCATCATCTTGTATATTGTCCTGATGACCAATGTCTTCAGCAGCAATGGGGTCGGCTGCTGGTATGTCTTCAGCTTCAGGAGCCTCTATGGAAGCAGGCTCATGTACTGTCAGTTCTCGTTCTGAGTTTGGGTGAACCATAGAGATAGGTTCAACTATCAAGGGATCTGTGGGAGCAGCCCGAGATTTCTTGATCTTTCGCTTCTTCTTGCTGGGGGCAGTAGGAGAGGCTTCAGAGCTTTTCCTTTTTCTAGCTTCAGCCTCAGCAGTTCTTGTCTTCTTGAGCTCTGAAGCTGTTGACCGGCTCTTTGGCTTCGAGCCAGTCATTGCAGTTGTGAAGACAATTGGAACTGCTTCTTGCCTAGGTGCCTCTGGTTCAGCCATAGCAGGCTTCTTCTTCTTCTTTGCGGCCATCTTGGGGTCGATGCCTGGACGCCCAAATGCCTTGCGCTTCTCAGCCTCATTGTAGGCTTGTACACATCTTTCTGCCAGAGACTTCATCCGCTCACGTGAGCCCTGAGCTTCAGCACGCTTCTTCAGAAAATTTTCCTTAAGTTCGTGCAACATGGTTTTGAAGCTCTTCACTTCTTGCACGCTGAGCTTGGCCATATGCTTCTTGAACTGAGCCTTTTCATGATCAATTTTCTGCTTCAGTTCAACTATGCGCTGGGCAATAGCAAGTTCTGAAGCAATAGCGCCTTGGAATGCGATGCTGAGGCCAACGGGCAGCTGCAGATCTTCAAAGCTGATGTCTGGTGAGGCAAACCATTCGTCGATGAAGTTGTGGATGATGGCGACATCAAAGAGAGGCAAATTGTTGAAGATTTCAGCTTCTTCTTTGCTCTTGATGAGCTGCTCTAGAGCGTCATCTCCAAGATCTTTATCACTTGACAGATCAATGGCTTCGCTGCGCAGAATGGCAGCAGCTGTGAGCTCTTTGCCGGTGTGTGGCTGAGGCACCTTGTCCTTCTGGGGCTTGGAGACGCGGGATACGTCTTCAGACTGCACACTGACTTCAGGAGGTGCAGTTGCCAATGGCTTCGCCCCTGAGATTTTTGATGAAGGGGCCGGCTTTGAAGCTTTTGGCTTCTTGGACTGCTTTGGCTTCGGTACAGCAGGAGCTTCATCAGACTCAGAGTCAGTTGGAGGGTCATTCACGGCAGTCCCTTGGACTAAGATGTGGGTGATGAGGCCCTCAAGGTTGGCAAACGGACCGATGATATTGGGTTCTGCGTAGCGTGTGCCATCTGCTCTTGGTGCTGAGGGACCAGGATTGAAGTCTAACCCAAATTTCTTCTTGTTCAGCTTCGCTGATTGTTGGGCAAACTGAAAGTTGCGCTTGAAGAGATTGTCATCACGACACTAGAGGAGTGACGACGGATGCGCATCATCAGGCTGTGGTCCTCGGACCATGCATGGGTAGAAGCCTTGAGCAATGGCTTCATCTCTGGTCCTTGGTACGAGATTCTTGTAAAGGATGTCCCCCCATGGTTTCTTGATGGCACATTTCTCAGCATACTCCTGGGTGACGAAGCGGTATTTGAACCACTGTTCTGCCCAATAGCGTCGAATCCATTGGATTCGGGTCTTGCGCTGCCCATAACTCTCTTCAGGATCTGTTTTATACATTTCTGCCAGGTCTTCAGGCAGATCTTTGGAAGTTCCTTCACGTCTCTGTCTGCCCCCTTCCTTGCTGCTGCTTCTGAAGCCATAAACTTTAACTTGAAAGGCTTCAAAACTTTCAAAGGCTTCAAAGGCTTTCTTTTGCTGGACCAACAGGAACTGGCTTCAGGAGAGTTTATGTGATGCTGTAGGAATTCTGCAAATGAATGCAGACTATGAGAACCGAAGGATTCTCCCACGGACATGTACCTGTGACAGCATTAAGGTGCGAGGGAAGGGGAAGAGGTCATATGCATTCTCAGACGGTTTTGAAGATTAATCAGTTTAGAAGACATTGACCTCATCCTGCGAAGACATTCACTCATAGATAAGAAGTTGGTTCCAGATTTGTACGAACCCATAGATCAGTACAAGTGAGGAATCTAACTACTTTATGAAGCACAAGTGAATATACTAGGCATGTTATGAGATGCAGATTGAGAGATCTACTTGTGTGAAGATAAACTTCTTATGGTAGAAAGTGACAGAACCATGAGATCAAAGGGGCTGTAAAAAGAAGTTTTATTTACCACACTTGGAACTGCTAGACGAAAGTGGGAGATGATGCCGAGCAGTTCAGTCCACCGTGCCCTAACTTGGCGACGGAAGACACCTACGGCGACGGCGGAGAGAACGATGTCCGCGGTCGGCGTGAGGACGGCGTCGGAGAGGTTGCGGCAGTGAAGCGCTTCGTCGCCGGTGTCGTCGAGAGCTAGCGGTGGCGCTAGGGTTCGTGCGAGGATGGAAGAAGGAGATAATGACCGTGGTAAGTGTGAATTTATAGGCTCAGGGGCGGCACTGTGCTATTACACAGGTGCCCCTGGTGATTCGCATCTGAGGAACGCGTGGCCTGTTTGCGGAGGTTTGGGGTTTGTTCCACGTCCCACGCGCGCCTGGATTGTCGGGCGGTCGTTCATGCTTCTCCGGATTTTATGTGGAGGAATGAGCATTGAAAACGGACTTTATGGTTGTCTCTATATCTTCTGCTGACAAGGACGTAGTGAAGACATTCGACAGTTTCAATAGAGTGCATATGACTTGGAGAGATAGAATTTGAGATAGAAAGCATAGAGAGATTAGGGTCCGATCACATTCACTTAGTTCAAAAGATTCAACCAAGAAGACATAGCTATAAGTGAATGCTGTAGAGGACAGAACGCTAGTATATATATATATATCTATATAATCAACATAGTGAAGATAATCATGAAGACATGTTGAGTTCGAAGCCAAACCAAATGTGAAGATATTGCAAGGTAACGCCATGAGTGAAACACTTCAAAATGGAACGTTTGGTGGTGGCGTTACCCACCGTATAGGAAGTATTAGACCCAGACACGGCGCACAATTATCGTGGTGCTCCGAAGTCAAATTCCACATTAATGTATTCACACTTAGAATGTATGTCTTCATTGATTGAAGATATACTTTACTTTGTGTGTTGCACATCTAAGTCATCATATGCATAAGTGTTAGGATGTGTGCCTGATCACAGGACATTTGAGGATTCTAGGATATTTAGCTCACACCATAACTTGCAAAACCTCTTCTCATCCAAGGGCTTGGTGAAGATATCCGCCAATTGCTCTTCAGTGTTGACGTGTATGATATCAATGTCTTCCTTCACAACATGATCTCTAAGAAAGTGATGACGAATTTCAATGTGCTTTGTCTTCGAGTGCTGAACTGGGTTGTTGGCAATCTTGGTGGCGCTTTCGTTGTCGCAGTAAAGTGGTACTTGCTTCAGATGAATGCCATAATCCTTGAGTGTTTGCTTCATCCACAGAAGCTGAGCGCAGCAAGATCCAGCAGCAATGTATTCAGATTCAGCAGTGGAGAGAGATACACAGTTCTGCTTCTTTAAAGACCAACATACAAGTGATTGTCCCAGAAAGTGACATGTGCCTGATGTAGACTTGCGATCAACTTTGTCACCAGCATAATCAGCATCCGAAAATCCAACCAAATCAAACTCTGAGCCCTTTGGATACCATAATCCCAGAGTTGGGGTGTGAGCCAAATATCGAAGAATTCGCTTCACAGGTAAGTGATGCGACTCCTTTGGTGCCGCTTCAAATCGAGCACACATGCAAACACTAAGCATAATATCTAGCCTAGATGCACATAAATAAAGCAAAGAACCAATCATGGAGCGGTATACCTTTTGATCGAACTCTTTACCATTGTCGTCAGGACCTAGATGATGTTTGGCTGGCATTGGTGTTGTGAAGCCTTTGCAGTCTTGCATACCGAACTTCTTCAGGCAATCTTTGAGATACTTCTCTTGAGATATGAAGATGCCATTGCGTTGTTGTCGTATTTGAAGACCAAGGAAGAACTTCAGCTCCCCCATCATGGACATCTGATATTGCTCTTGCATCATATATCCAAACTCTTCACTGTACTTCTGATTGGTGCAGCCGAAGATAATGTCATCCACATATATTTGGCACACAAACAGTTCACCATCATATGTCTTCGTGAAAAGAGTGGGATCCAGGGAACCAGGTATGAAGCCTTTGCTCTTCAGGAAGTATTTGAGTGTATCATACCAGGCCCTAGGGGCTTGTTTGAGGCCATACAGTGCCTTGTTGAGCTTGTATACCATGTCAGGATGTTTTGGATTTTCAAAGCCAGGCGGTTGTGCAACATACACTTCTTCTTCAATCTTGCCATTGAGAAAGGCACTTTTCACATCCATTTGATATAGAAGTATGTTATGATGATTTGCATAGGCCATCAGAATGCGTATGGCTTCAAGCCTAGCCACATGAGCAAATGTTTCATCGAAGTCAATGCCCTCCACTTGAGTATATCCTTGAGCAACGAGACGAGCTTTGTTTCTGACAACTTGTCCATGCTCATCTTGTTTGTTGCGGTATATCCATTTGGTGCCTATTATGTTGTGCCTCCGTGGATCAGGACGCTTAACCAGTTCCCATACATTATTCAGATCAAACTGTTGAAGTTCTTCTTGCATAGCTTGAATCCATTCAGGTTCCATAAAGGCTTCTTCAACTTTCTTGGGTTCTGATATTGATACGAATGCGAAGTGCCCACAGAAATTTGCTAGCTGAGTTGCCCTTAAACGAGTGAGTGGACCAGGTGCATTGATGCTGTCAATTATTCTGTCAATCTGCACTTCATTGGCAACACGAGGATGTACAGGGCGAAGACTTTGCTCTTGCTGATCTGTGTTGTTGTTGGGAGTAATGTCTTCAGGCCGAGCATTGTCTTCATGTTGATCAGGTGCTGAGATGATAAGTTCTTCTTCAGGATGAGCTTCAGAAGGTATAATCTCTCCAGTTCCCATAAGCTTGATTGATTCACTAACTGGAACTTCATCTAGCACATTTGGCAGTTGCTCTCTTTGTGAAGCATTTGTCTCATCGAACCTCACATCCACTGTTTCAACCACTTTGTAATTAAAGAGATTGAAGACTCTGTAGGAGTGCGAATCCTTTCCATATCCAAGCATAAAGCCCTCATGTGCTTTTGGTGCAAACTTTGAGGTGTGGTGTGGGTCCTTGATCCAGCACCTTGCGCCAAATACTCTGAAGTAACTGACATTTGGCTTCTTGCCAGTTAGGAGTTCATAAGATGTCTTGTTCAGAAGCTTGTGAAGATAAACACGATTGATTGTATGGCATGCAGTGTCAATGGCTTCAGTCCGGAATTTTCTTGGAGTCTTGTATTCATCTAGCATTGTTCTGGCCATTTCAATGAGTGTTCTGTTCTTGCGTTCGACGACGCCATTCTGCTGTGGCGTGTACGGAGCTGAGAATTCATGTGTGATGCCCAAGGTATCAAGATATGTATCAAGGCCAGTGTTCTTGAATTCAGTGCCATTGTCACTTCTGATGTGCTTTATCTTGGCGCCAAAATTGTTCATAGCACGATTGGCGAAGCGTCTGAAGACATCCTGCACTTCAGTCTTGTAAAGGATTATATGCACCCAAGTATATCTAGAGTAATCATCAACAATGATGAAGCCATAGAGGCAAGCACTAGTAGTAAAAGTTGAGTAGTGAGTGGGACCGAAAAGATCCATGTGGAGCAGTTCGAAGGGTTGTGTAGTAGTCATGATTGTCTTCGAAGGATGTTTTGCCCTTGTCATCTTCCCTGCTTCACAGGCACCGCATAAGTGATCTTTCTTGAACTTGACGCCCTCGATGCCTATGACATGCTTCTTCTTCGCAAGGGTGTGGAGGTTCCTCATGCCAGCATGCCCAAGCCTCCGATGCCAAAGCCAGCATTCTGAAGCTTTTGCAAGAAGACATACTGCAAGTTGTGGCCCTGCTGAGAAATCTACCACATACAAATCATCTTTCCGATACCCTTCAAACACTAGAGACTTGTCAGATTCCATTAGTACTAGGCAACGATATTTTCCAAACATTATGATCATGTTCAAATCGCAAAGCATTGAGACAGACATTAAGTTAAAGCCAAGGGATTCAACAAGCATGACTTTATCCATGTGTTGATCCTTTGAGATTGCAACTCTACCTAGACCCAATACCTTACTTTTACCAGTGTCAGCAAATGTGATGTGGCTCTTGTCGGATGGACGTAAGGTTGAGTCCATAAGAAGGCTTCTTTTGCCAGTCATGTGATTTGTACACCCACTGTAAATAATCCATTCTGAAGACTTTGAAGACGCTGGTGTCGTACCCTACAATGCAGTTAGGGGGATAGGCTTCACGAAGAGAATTGTGAAGCAAAAACATTTGACGAACCAGTGGGTTATAAAAACTTAGATCCAGATTAGGAGTAATAGGGAGAGTAGCATGCGATTCAGGAACGAAGTACATAATGATGCCATTCGGGCATTTTATCTTGCGCCCTACAAGATTTTTAAGGTCCCCAGCAAAAGCGTTAGAAGATTTTGTTTTTCTGCTGGAGACCTTTCCCTGCAAAAGAGAGTTAAGCTTTCTTAACCACCCACATCTTCAAGGGTGGCTTAGAAGCAATAAGTCTAAGTGCAGCATCTGAGAATTTTGGCTTTGAAGCCTTAGCAAACAGTCTTGCAGGTGGACAATAATACTCATAATAATAAGTAGAATAATTTTTGGTCATGTGAACATGACGGTTCGATGAACCGCTCTCATATTCATATGCCTGAGTATGGTTTCCCTGCAAAACATTTGCGTTAGTGTGACTCAGGTGAGTCCTCTGTTTGTATGAAGCCTTTGGACCGTATGAATCCTTTGGTCTGAGGTTTGTCTTCTTCAAGTGAGGTGTCATGAAGACATTCACAGGAAGATTTTCCAGACACTTTTTCGGAACCCAGATCTTCTTCATAGGCGGTCCATTCCTGCAGTTAGTACCAATGTACCTGGCAAACACTTCACCATTCTGATTCTTAAACAGTTTATAGTTTGCATCAAAGGATTCATCAATGATAATGGGGTTAGCACAAGTGAAGCCAGATAAATTGGATGGATCTGCTGAAAGTTCCTTTGCAGCAACCCATGTGGTTTTGGGGTACTGCTCAGGTTTCCAGTAAGAGCCATCTGCATTTATTTTCCTTACGAACCCAACACCCTCTTTCCTAGGGTTTCGGTTCAGAATCTGCTTCTTGAGGACATCACATAACGTCTGATGTCCTTTAAGACTTTTGTACATCCCTGTTTCAAGTAATGTCTTCAACCTAGCATTCTCATCAGGAATAGCAGTGGTATCCTCAGCAGAGGGGTTAGTTACCACATCAACAGTTGAAGATATTGCAACAGCAGTAGCAGTGGAACATTCAGCAACAGAAGTAGCATTATCACGCTCAATGCATTTAAGACATGGTGGTTCAAATCCTTCCTGAGCGGAACTGATCTGTTCGGCACGAAGTGACTCGTTTTCATTTTGAGGATCTTCATGAGCCGCTCTCAATTTCTCAAGTTCTTGCTTCCTTTGAAGATAATTATAGGAAAGCTTTTCATGAGTTGTTGAGAGAGTATCAAGACGATCCTCAAGTTCCTGATACTTAACGTGAAGATTTTTTATGTCTTCAATTAAGGATTCAGATCGAGTCATTTCAGCACCCAACAGATCATCGCTTCTGTCTAACAGTTTTTGAATATGTTCCATAGCTTTCTGTTGTTCAGTTGCAATTTTAGCAAGTGTTTTGTAGCTGGGTTTTGAATCACAGTCAGAGTCATCGTCACTAGATGTTTGATAGCGAGTAGTGCGTGTGTTTACCTTGGCACCGCGTGCCATGAAGCAGTAGGTAGGAGCGGAGTCGTTCTTGTCATTTGCATCGGTGTCGGTGATGAAGTCATTGTCTTCAGTGTTGAAGATGGACTTGGCGACGTATGCTGTAGCCAGACTCGCAATGCCAGAATCAGACTCCTCCTCAGACTCCACCTCTGCCTCCTCAGAAGCAGACTCCTCCTCTGAATCCATTTCTTTGCCAACAAACGCACATGCCTTGCCAGATGAGCTCTTCTTGTGTGATGAAGACTTTGAGGAAGACTTGGAAGAAGACTTTGAGTATTTCTTCTTCTTCTTGTCGTCAGAATCATATTCCTTGCTCTTCTTCTTCCTTCTGTTCTCATTGTCCCATTGTGGACACTCAGAGATGAAGTGTCCAGTTTTCTTGCACTTGTGACATGTTTTCTTCTTGTAGTCATGAGCAGAAGCTTCATCATTCCTTGAGCTTGATCGTGAAGATTTTCTGAAGCCTTTCTTCTTGGTGAATTTTTGGAACTTCTTCACTAGCATTGCAAGTTCCCTTCCAATGTCTTCAGGATCATCAGAACTGCTGTCAGATTCTTCTTCAGATGAGGAAACAGCTTTTGCCTTCAGGGCACGAGTTCGCCCATAGTTTGGACCGTAGATATCTCTTTTCTCAGAAAGCTGAAACTCATGTGTGTTGATCCTCTCAAGTATGTCAGATGGATCGAGTGTCTTGAAATCAGGACGTTCTTGAATCATCAGGGCTAGGATGTCAAACGAACTATCAAGTGATCTCAGCAGCGTCTTGACGATTTCATGTTTGGTGATCTCAGTGGCACCGAGGGCTTGAAGCTCATTTGTGATGTCAGTGAGCCGGTCAAATGTGTGCTGGACATTCTCATTGTCATTTCGCTTGAAGCGGTTGAAGAGGTTGCGAAGAACACTGATTCTTTGATCTCTCTGGGTTGAGATGCCTTCATTGACCTTAGAGAGCCAGTCCCAGACCAGCTTGGATGTCTTCAAGGCACTCACATGGCCATACTGTCCTTTTGTCAGATGGCCACAGATGATATTTTTGGCAGTAGAGTCCAGTTGAGTGAACTTCTTGACATCAGCAGTAGTGACACCTTCTCCAGCCTTGGGAACGCCGTTCTCGACGACATACCATAGGTCGACGTCAATGGCTTCAAGATGCATGCGCATCTTATTCTTCCAGTAGGGATATTCAGTTCCATCAAAGACGGGGCACGCAGCGGAGACTTTGATTATCCCTGCAGTCGACATAGCTAAAACTCCAGGTGGTTAAACCGAATCACACAGAACAAGGGAGCACCTTGCTCTGATACCAATTGAAAGTGCGTTATATCGACTAGAGGGGGGTGAATAGGCGATTTTTATGGAAGTCTTCAAAACGTGGGAGTTATGAAGACAAACAGCGAAGATTATGCCTATTACTATGCAGCGGAAGTTAGATTACACTAGGCCAGCCATGGTCAAGTATTCAATAGAGTGAAAGCGCAATGACAAACAGCTGCAGTGTAATAAGGATCAGGTAGGAAGAAGTTATGAAGCCAAACAGATCATACATTCACGTTGTGAAGACAAAAGATAGAGCAAGCATGCAATGGCTTCACAATGAGTAACAATAAGAAAAAGGAAGTGAAGATGAAACCAGTGACTCATTGAAGACAATGATGTGTTGGACCAGTTCCAGTTGCTGTGACAACTGTACGTCTGGTTGGAGCGGCTAGGTATTTAAACCTTAGGACACACAGTTCCAGACACCCAGTCCTGAACACGCAGCTCAGGACACCAAGTCCTCACCGTATTCTCCTTGAGCTAAGGTCACATAGTCCTCGCCCAATCACTCTGGTAAGTCTTCAAGGTAGACTCCCAAACCTTCACAAACTTCGTTCACTGGCAATCCACAATGTATCTTGGATGCTCTGAACGCGACGCCTAACCGTCTGGAGGATTCACAGTCCTCAAGTGTAATAAGTCTTCAAATCACACAGACAAGAAGACTTAAGTGATGCCCAATGTTCTCTGGCTCTGGGTGGTTAGGGCTTTTCTCCTCGCTAGGAATTTTCTCTCAAAGGCTTCGAGGTGGGTTGCTCTCAAACGACAAAAGCCGTGCACTGAAATGTGAGCAGCCAACCGTTTATGGTTGTAGGGGGTGGGCTATTTATAGCCACTTGGCAACCCGACCTGATTTGTCCGAAATGACCCTGGGTCACTAAGGAACTGACACGTGTCTCAACGGTCAGATTTCAAACTCTCATGGCAACTTTACTTGGGCTACAAGCAAAGCTGACTTGTCCGGCTCTGGACAAGATTCGCTCTCATTGTCTTCACTCGAAGACATAGGTTTTTGATTTAGGCATCACTTCAGTCATTCTTATTGGTTCTCCTGGACCCCACTTAACAGTACGGTGGTTCCTATGACTCAACACAAAAGAAAAAGAACTACGAAAGATCTAAGTCTTCGAGCTCCATAGGCTTCATAACGTGTCTTCTTTTGTCATAGTCTTCAATGTGAATATCTTCATATACCACCTTTGGCTTCAATGTCTTCATACATTTTTAGGGGTCATCTCTGGTAGTAAAACCGAATTAATGAGGGACTTCTACCTGTGTTATCCTGCAATTCTCACAAACACATTAGTCCCTCAACTAGGTTTGTCGTCAATACTCCAAAACCAACTAGGGGTGGCACTAGATGCACTTACAACTATCAAAAAAATGCTAATGGACATAAAAGGAAAAACACCATTCATTCAATGAATGTAGGTGATGTTACCATTGAAGGGACTGATAATATTTTGAGGCATGCCACTGACTTTTATAAGTCTTTGTTTGGGCCAGCCCCTGGGAATTTATTCTTGCTTGATCCTGAAATTTGGGGGGATAACGAGAGATTAGATGAGGCTGACAATTTGATCTTGACTAGACCTTTTTCTGAGGAAGAAGTTAAAATAGCTTTGTTCTCGATGAACAGTAAGAGAGCCCCAGGGCCTGACAATATACCTGCTGAATTTTATCAGCATTGTTGGGAGATTGTCAAAAAAGATATAATGAATCTTTTCTTAGCCTTTTATGAGGGGGGATTGGATGTGCATAGGCTTAACTATGGCATTATCACTCTGCTCCCAAAAGTTAACGGAGCTAATAAGATTCAGCAATTCAGACCCATCTGTTTGCTTAGATGTCCTTATAAATTGATCACCAAAGTTCTAGATAATAGAGCGGCTCCCTACGCTGATGTCTTGTTCAGTAAACACCAAAATGCCTTCATTAAAAACAAGCACATCATGGATGGGATCATGTCCCTCCATGAGATCCTACATTACACCCATATTAGGAAGAAAGTGGGGATTGTCATTAAGCTAGATTTTGAGAAAGCTTATGACAAGGTGAATTGGGAGTTTTTGCTACAAAGCTTAGAAAATAGAGGTTTTGGCACCACTTGGTGCGGGTGGATGAAGAAAATCATTCAAAATGGAACAGTTAGTGTCAAATTAAATAATACTTTGGGTCCATACTTCCAAAGTTACAGAGTAAGACAAGGAGACTCTATTTCTCCATTCTTATTTAACATTGCAGCTGAATGTTTGTCCAAAATGGTGCGCTAAGCACAAAATAATGGACTGATCACTAGGCTTGCCCTGAAATAGTGGAAAACGGTGTGGCCATCCTACAGTATGTTGATGACACAGTGATTTGCATCGAGCATGACCCTGAGAAAGCCCTACATATGAAAATATTGCACTATATGTTTGAGCTAATGTCAAGATTGAAAATCAATTTCCATAAAAGTGAGATTTTGTGTGTTGGAGGGGATGATGATGTTCTGACAACATATGCTGATATGTTTAATTGTCAAATTGGGCATTTCCCCATGAAATACCTGGGAGTACCAGTAAGCTACTCAACTTTAAAAGGAGTGGACTGGGAATTTTTGGAAGAAAGGTACATTAAAAGATGCGAGTCTGGTTTAGGGAGTAATGCTTCCTGGGAGGTAGACTAACTTTGCTTAATGCTAATATCTCAAGCATCGCCTTTTACTACTTGTCTATGTTCTTGCTGTCAAAGACCATGATTGCAAGATTGGATAAACACAGAAGGAGATTCTTTTGGCAAGTTACTAAGAATAGAAAAAGGTATTATTTGGTCAAATGGACCAGAATCTGTCGATCTAAAAACAAAGGGGGGCTGGGAGTTAAAGACTTGCATAAACAGAATCTCAGTTTGCTCACCAAGTGGTGGTGGAAACTGGAGACCAAAATGGTTTATGGCAAGATATTATTAAGGCTAGATATCTTCGTAGAGATACTATTGCCTCGGTTAAAGGGAAAATCAGCGACTCCCCTTGTTGGAAGGCGATAATGAAAGTAAAAGACCTTTATATGGCAGGTAGACGTGTGGTGATACAATCTGGCAATATTGCCAGGCTTTGGAGGGATCCTGTTGGGGATCAATTACCATTTTGTGAACAATTCCCCAGATTGTCAATACCTACCTATCGGCTGATCCTTTGTCCTTCTTTCGAAGAAGGCTAAATCATGAAATGGAGGAGCAGTGGCATCAGATAGTAGATACAGTCAATAAGATTTGTATTTCTAGTGAGGGTGACAAAATCAAGTGGGGGCTGGGGCCTAAATCCTACTTCACCACTCGCTCAGTTTATGCTTTCCTAGAGAGACACATTGTGGGATGTAATTATAATTGGATTTGGAGAGCAAGTATACCTTTGAAGATCCAAATCTTTATGTGGCAATTATCACAAAATGCAATCTTAACCAGAGATGTGATGAAGCACAGGGGTGAAAAAAAATCCTAAATGTTCCTTTTGTGCTGCAAAAGAAACATCCTAGCATCTCTTTTTTACTTGCCCAGTGGCCAGGGTAACTTGGAGAGTGTTGGCTTGTATGTTTGGGACTGATTTATGTCCAAATAACCTATGGCAAGCGTATGCGTGGTGCCACTCGTTTTTCCCAGAAGGGGAAGTGTTTCACATAGTGGGCATTGCTGTCGTATGCTGGGCAATTTGGACGTGTCGCAACAGAGTTACTTTTGAGTTTATACCTCTCAGAAACCCATTTGAATGCACTTTCTCTGCTTGTGCTCTTCTTTGTTACTGGGCAGGGCTGATGAAATAGCAAAAAGATGCGGAGGACCTGAGGACTGGAGCGAACATGCCGAAGAGCAACGCCTCAAGACTGATGCAGATCTGTGTCGTGGCGCACCAGGAAGATAGGGCTTACTGAAGGTCAATCAGGCCAGAGCAAAAAAAGAAGAATGCAGGAAGAGATGCTGTTCTTGCTGGTTATGTGTTGGTTGGGTGCTTAGGCCTTTTGTGCCTGGCTAGTTTAAACTAAACTGTCCGTTGGTTTCATTTGATGTGGTGATGTAATGGTGTCATCGGGTTTTCGCCCAACAGTAGGTAATCTCGATGGCGAGTGCTTACAGTGGGTTTCCCGACGATGCCTGAACTCGCTTTCCTCTTTTCCGCCTTTTCTCTGAACATTTGATGTGTTTCCGTTATGTCGCAGTAATGGAAAAGGGTAATGCCCGGTTCAAAAAAAAAAAGGATGCACGGAGTGGTCGGTCATGGCGACGAGAAGCGGCTCGGCGCTGGACCTGTGCGCCGCAACGAATGCCGGGTTGGAGATGAGATCGAGCCACTTCTTGGACACGCATCGGCACCGGCCTAGGGACTTGGTCGGCAGCCAGGAGAGGATCTCGAAGATGATGTCCGCTGGTGGCGAGACAGTAGTGGTAGATGTTCTGGTTGCGGCGGCGGCTGAACGGAGATCACGGCATCGCCGTTTACGTGATGGCAACACCATGGCAATGCGCTGAGAGGTTCAACCAGGAATATATAAATTCGGCCACCTAGACACGTTCTCGGTTTGCTGCCTTTTGATCGATCTGAGATTTGGTGAAGGCTGATGGGTCTCCTATGTACAGTACCATACGTACCATGGAGATATCTAGATGGATTCGGGTTGCACCTGAGACAATGGCATCGTGTTGCATTGGAACTCTGTGATTAGAGTCTCCGTACAAATCTGTTGCTGAGATTTCAGTTACAGTTGGGACGGCCGGCCACCCGGCCAGCAAAAAAAAGCTAGATATTTTTCTTTTCATTCAATGACAGGTGGACCCCGTAGGGCTCCACACATGATCATGACGTTACCAAGCGTCTCCGTTACATGCAGGTGTTAAGGGGTGCCATGTCAGTCTGACTGGTGGTCCCATCTGTCATAAACGCGCTCAACCGAGCCAAAGCCGCCGATTAGTATTAGTTGCAAAAAAATTTACCATAGCTGTGGTGTTTTCTGTTAAGAAAAAGCAGGGTAGTGTATTTTGCTAACCTAGCCTTCAATGTGATGGTTTTGTGCAATTTACTCCAGTTGGGACGGCTAGTCACCCAGCCGATGATCACCCGATCTGCTCATTGTGTGATCTCACTCATTGCAACAAGATCCTTGTTGCAATTGCAACTGAATCCTTTTGCAAAAGCATCTTGCAACAAGTGCCTCGTTGTACAAACCAACCTGGACTGAATGGTTAGGAGGACAGTTGTATCTCCAGCCCACCAGAGTTCAAGTCCTAGACTAGACATTGGTGCTCGCATTTTCTTGGGTTTATTTCAGGCCTTTTGGCGATGTGCGTTCAGTGGGAGGTGGCATTTTCGTCGACTACGAAGACGTCTGTGTCAACTTTATCAATCTCAAAATGATGTGCTGGCTCAATCTCTCGAAGGCGCTCATAGGGAAGGTGTGCGTGCGTGCGTGCGTTTATAGAATAAGTGCATGCTCGTGTATGTGAGCGGTTTCGATGATACTGTATTAAGAAAAACAAGTCCCTCGTTGTACTTGCAATAGGATCCTTGTAGTGAAAAAAAACATCTCCGGCTAACTGTGTGTTCGTCGCATTTGCAACAACAGGGTGCCGCAATTGCAATAGGACCCCCTTGCGATTTGTACACGCCGCCTGGGAGGAACTCACACACATGTGTGCGCTCGGCTGTTCATCGCCGCTCCTGCTGGCGATCCACTAGATAGTCCTACAACCCTATGTCACCCGTCTCCTCCCTTGTGAGCCCTCTCTCTCTCTCTCTCTCTCTCTCTCTCTCTCTGCACCCAGACACGTGCTGACGAGGATCGGGTCAACCCACAGTCGGTCTGCAACAGAGTCTGTGCTGCGATCTAAAGGGTGGCCACAACACCCACATTGCAAATCTAGCCACTGAGATAGGTGTCGCTGCACATCACACCATCAAAGTTGATCGGGCGGCCACGAAGGTGGTCTATGCGCACATAGTAATCATTCTGGTGAGCCCATAATTCTCCATTTTGTCCATTAAAAAGTATTTCAATAGAATAAGGGAGAGGGTTGGTATCTAAATCTATGACCGCGTGCAGGCTGCAATGGCCGATTTTGCCGACGAGGTTAGGCAGACTGTTCATCACGTCTGTGCATTTCCCCATGGCAAGGACTGTATCATGTTTTTTTTTTGAGGAACCTGCACCCTTTATTAATGATCAATGTTCATGGTGGTACAGGTTACATCGGGCAAGGATAACAGCCACACATGGCGCCCAAGAGAGAAAGGGAAGAACTAGCTTTGGCAAGTGCGTGTGCCTCGCCATTATGTTGACGCTTCTCATGGATAAACTTCAGGTCTCGGAATAAGGTCCGCTGGGCTGTGATCTCCCTCAAGATAGTGACATAGTGACACGGAACGCCTGCTTCAATATTGGCGACCACTTCACTACAATCCGAAGCAACGCAAACTGAATCCACATGCAAGTCCATAGCTAATGCCAGAGCTTCGCTACACGCACGAGCTTCCAATGATGCCGGGTCAATCAAGCCTTCAAACACGACGACCGAGGCACCCAAATAAAGTCCATTTTTGTCCCGGCAGATGGCAGCCGCCGCTCCTTTCGTTCTGTCCCGCGAGATGCCCCCATCGACATTGATTTTCACATTATGCTCTGTTGGATGCTGCCAGCCCTTCGAGGGATCGTGTACAAGCCCGTCCTCCTGCACTTCACGCTGCAGCTCATTTTTTGCATGCACATCCTTTTCCCTTGCACGCATGCCGCTGGCTCGTTCGGAGCTCTGAATAGTGACCAACTCAAGATCAGCAAGGAATTTGTTAATGAAGCAATGCGTGCTAATGGGGCTCTGGTACTGATCATCGTGTATAGCTCGTCGTCTAGCCCACCATATCGCCCACATCGTCACAAGCACCTTGGAGAGGTCCTCCGACGGTAAAGTGTCCACGAGCCAGTGCAACCACAACTTAGGATCCTCCGTGCGGTTTGATATGGCGACCTCAGTCAACTCCTTGTCTGCGAGAGCCAAAACACATCTGGCCATCTGACAATCAAACAGGGAGTGGCGCCAAGTATCGTTGGCCGCCTGGCATATCACACATTCAGGTGTTTCGGCCATGCTCCGATACTTGCGCACATCGCCTGTCGGCAAAGATGTCCTAGCCAGTCGCCATGCAAAAACCTTGATTTTAGATGGCACATCTGCTCCCCATAGTTTTGTCCAGGAGCGCCGGTCTGCAGCAATATTGGAGTGTCCCGGTTTGTGCTCCAACCAGTCCGTCCTTTGCTGTTTGGTGGCAGCAAGTAAACGGTAAGCCGATCGAACGGTGAAAACACCCTTCCTTTCATAATGCCAGGACCAAAAATCTTCCTGAACTCTGGTGCTTAACGGAATATTGAGTATCGCTGCTATGTCCATCGCATATAAGTGTTGATCAAGCACTTGAACATCCCATGACGCTGTAGCTTGGTCAATCAACTCAGAAACATGCTGCGGCGGATTATTTGATTTAGCACATACCGGCCTCAACTTGTAGTCGCGGGGGATCCAATTCTCTGCCCAGATGTGTGTATTTTCTCCGGAACCAATCCGTTTTATGATGCCAAGTTTCAGCGTGTCTAATCCTTCGAAGATCGACCTCCAAACCTGCGACGGGTTTTTGCCTATCTCTGCATTTAACACCGAAGAATCAGGGTAGTACACAGCCTTCAAGATGCGGGCACTTAACGAGTTAGGTTCCTGGAGGAGACGCCACGCTTGACGAGCCAAAAGTGCCAAATTAAAGAGCTCGATGTCTCGGAACCCCATACCTCCCATGAACTTCGGTTGTGACATGACCTCCCAAGAGACCCATGCTGTCTTCCTCTCGCCTTTCTTGGAACCCCACCAAAATTTACGCAGCAACCCATTAATATGTAGACACAGCCCCCGGGGGAGCTTAAAGCATGCCATAGAATATGTAGGTATGGCTTGAGCTACGGATTTGATTAGAACTTCTTTACCTCCAACTGAAAGTGCTTTTTCCATCCACCCTTGCACCTGTTTCCAGATTTTGTCCTTCAAGTATTTAAACGATCCCTCCTTTGCTCTTCCCACGTCAGAGGGGAGGCCAAGGTATTTCTCAGATAACTTCTCATTCTGAACATCCAGAGTCAACTTAATTTCCTCCTTCAAATTTTCTGAACACCCTTTGCTAAAAAAGATAGAAGATTTATCCTTGTTAATGCGTTGACCAAACGCACCACAGTATCTCTGCAAAAGAGAGTCAACCCTCGAGGCCATCTCTGGGGTGGCATCAAAAAAGAGAAGGCTATCATCTGCAAATAAGAGATGGTTAACTTGAGGGGCGCCTGGGGCCACCGTGATGCCATGAACTGCCTCAGATGGGTTGGTGGATTTCAATAAACATGATAGACCTTCAGCAGCCAATAGGAAAAGGTAAGGTGAGATGGGGTCACCTTGCCGAATACCATGGGTGGGTTTGAACTCCTCTTGTTGGCCACCGTTAAACATAACAGCAAATGATACCGATGAGACACAACGCATAACCGTGTCAGTAAAGCCAGAGCTAATTCCCAGTTTCAGCATAACAACTCTCAAATAAGACCACTCCAAACGGTCATATGCCTTCATCATATCAAGCTTCAGAGCACAAAACCGACTCCCTTTCAATTTCCTAGTTTTCATGTAGTCAAGGCACTCATAAGCAGAAATGAAATTGTCTGTAATAAGGCGTCCTGGTACAAATGCAGATTGTTCTTCAGAGATGATGGCGGGGAGAATAATCTTGAGCCGGTTAGCCAATACCTTAGAGGCGATCTTGTAGATCACATTGCATAGGCTTATCGGTCAAAATTGTCCTAAACTTTTTGGACTTGCAATCTTGGGAATTAACACAATGAACGTTTTGTTTATCTCCTCCGGGGAATCAACTCCACTCAGAACTCGAAGCACCATATCAGTAACCTCATCGCCACACAAGTCCCAATGCCGCTGAAAGAAGTGTGTCGGGAACCCGTCGGGGCCAGGGGCCTTCGTAGGAAACATTTGAAACAACGCAGTTTTTACCTCCTCTTTACTAAGTGGATAGTTGAGCTTGCTGTTCATATTGGCATCCACCTTCACCGGTATGTGAGAGAGCACCTCCTCCATACCAATGGTATTCTCTGAAGTGTATAAATTCTCATAAAAGCTTGTTGCCATTGAAGCCATCTCCTGATCATCCTTGGTCATGGACCCATCGCTGCGCTGTAGCTCGGCCACTCGGTTCTTAGCCTTACGAGCACTAGCCTTCCTGTGGAAGAACTTTGAGTTGCTATCTCCTTCTGCAAGCCACTGGATTCTTGCTCGTTGGCGCCACATAATCTCCTCTCTGTAACAAAGCTCGACGATTCTTGCTTCAACTTCCTTTTCCTCGGCACATGGGCCGACTCGTGTTACAGCTGACCGGAGCTGCTCAAGGCGCCGACGAAGCTGCCGGAGGTCCGTACGAACCCAACCAAAAGTGGTTCGTCCCCAGCGCTGAAGGCTACTAGCTACATTTGAGAGCTTACTAGTGAACTCGGTCAAAGAATGAGCACGTCCAGCCAAGCTCCAGAATTCTTGCAACGCATCACCAAAGCTCGCATCTCGTTCCCACATGCATTCATAGCGGAAAGGCCGCTGAGTCGCACGCACATTTGTGTCTGTACGCTCCGTCTCCAGTAGTATCGGATCTGATTTTGCCGCCGTTAAGTGTTCCAAGTTAGCGAAAGGGCACGGTCCGAACGTACTTTGCAGTAGTTTCCCCCCGCTACCTTCTTTTCCCATGTCCAATCCAGACCTTTGTAGCCAAGGTCCGCTAGTTCGCAGATATCCACCGCCTCCCGGAACGCATCAATTTGTGCACTGTCTCGCTCGTTTGGTCCAATCTGCTCCTCTGGTCTTAAAATCTCATTAAAGTCTTCAATACAGACCCACGGAAGAGTGCTCTCACCTCGCAATGTCTTCATCGTGTCCCAGGTTTTGTAGTGAAGAGTTCTAGTTGCTTCCCCATAAAAACATGTAAGACCCCACTGCTCTCTACCTGGCTCCTTGACCCAGGCATCCACATGATACTGCGAATAATTTTTTATTGACACATCAAGAGAATTCTTCTAAAAAATACAAAGACCGCCACTGCGGCCACTACTACCAATGCCAAAACTAAAATCATAACCAAGAGAAAAACGAAGACCCTCTATACGATCCTTTTGCAGCTGAGTTTCCACCAAGCAGAGGATCGTCGGCGAACTCATCTCCACGAGATCGCGGAGTTCTCGAACCGTCGCGGGATCGCCAATCCCACGACAGTTCCGGCCTGGTGGCGCTCCCTGTCGGAGCCCGCCACTAGTGCAAAATTATTATTCTTCACCGGAGATACTGATTTCTTTGCCTTCTTGATCTCTCTTGGAGACACATATGCCGCAGGGAGTGGAGGGATATTGATCAACTCCTGCCCTGTCACAGAAGTACTAGCCGAGAATGCCGCGGTGAGATCCTTGCGAGCAGGAGGATCCCCCTCCACCTTGTCTGCTACAGCTAATTCAGGCCTGACAGCCAATGCAGCCTGCTTCAACGGGCTCGTGACCGTATCGCCGTCTTCCTCGTCGGTGCCCAGGTCGGCGTCTTGAGAGGAGCGTTTGCGAGCGTCCGACTCCTGTTGCTGTTGCGTGGGCTGGACTGGCTCCCCACGCCCAGCTCTCCCTGCCCTTCCACGGCCTCGCCCTCGGCCGCCACGGGTACCCCGACCTCCCAATGGTGGCTCCGGTGCCGGGCTCGTTTCCCTCCTCTGTGCAAGCATCCAACTGCCAAACTGTCTCTGTTTCGGCTCCCAAACGCCATCGCCGCACTCCTCATGATTGTGACCCATGAAACCACAGACTTGACAGAAGTACGGGATCTTTTCATACTTGACTGGCAGGAATCGACAGCCTTCTCCCGCGACATTCAAGGGTGTAACCCTAGTGAGCGGTTTACCAACCAACACACGAGCTCGCACTCGGACGTAGTCCCCTTCATAATACAGTTTTGGTGATAGCTGAATTTCCTTAACCCGTCCTATCCGGCAAGCTAATTGATCGACCACATCAACATCTCTGTACATATCCGGGATACTGTGAATTTGCGCCCACACGTACAGACCATCAAACACCACTGAGGCTGGATCAGTTTTGCCGTCATAATCTTCCACTAGCAGCCCCATCCCCCTGAAGAGCCAAGGTCCGCCATGAACTACCTTCTTCCAATCACCAAGGCAAAACATCTGAAAAATAAACAAGTTCTCCCCAGCTTCTCTGTACTTGGGAACATGTGCCAGGCTGCAGATCGACTTCAGTGTTTCAAACATGGCTGATGAACTGAAGGTGCGAGAAGTGCTCAGCTTACCAATGGCTAACCACCTGGCGTCTGCCTCTAGCTTCTTCAAATTTTCTTCTCCAACGACCACATCATCCAATTCCTCCTCCTTCAGATCAAGGTATTGCATCATCTCTTCCAGATTCTTGCCACTCCATCCCGCCGACGACGCGGAGCCGAAAGTCTCCGCCATCTATGGTTTGGTTATGCGTGGTTCAGCAAAAGCCACGCCAGGGAAGCTCCTTCCTAGTCCCCACCAGCGGTCAGCAGTGTGCCGACGCCGACAGGGATGTTGAAGTTGCGATGAGAAAACTCGCGGCGGCGCAAATCGCCTCCGGAGGACGTAAACCCTAAGCTAGAGGGTAAGTTCCGCACGCGAGTGACTGAGCGTGTACCCCCTCTGTTCGGACCGTATCATATGTAACACTAGAAAATTTCCCTTCAACAAGTGTAATTTGTCGGGCCCATGGAAAAATGGGCCTTTGCCACCATGAGAAAACTACGTAGTGAAGCAAACACACTGCCAACTTCCATGAGAAAAACAAATCTGCGAAGCAGGACCTTTTTGTTGAGTGCCATTTGAAAAACACTTGGCAAACACCAGGAACTCGGCAAACACGGTGCCCCAGACGGTATTGTTGACGAGCAGACTAACGACGCGGGCCCTTTGCCTAGTGTGCGGCATCCAGCACTCGGCATGGTGTCCCCCCCTCCCCTCATATTTTCCATTTTTCTTTATTTATTTTGCTTTGCTTTCTTCTTCTGTTTTCTTTTCTCTGCTTTGATTTCTTCTTCTATTTTCTTTTCTTCCATTTCCTTTCATTTTCTCCTTTTCTCTTCTGATTTCTTCTTCTATTTTATTTTCTTTGCATTGCGTACTTATATTTTGAACAACTAAGTAAAGAAGAATCCCTAAAAAAGGTAAGTAAATAAGAAGGGTCCCAAGAAGCATGTTGGCCGAGACTCGGGCATCAACATGGATCTTAGTGTCTATTTAATTGTGAGGAAAAAAATCAAAATGTAGTCTGGAAAACATGAAACTTCGCATGATGTCATGATATGATCCCTATAGGCCGTGGTAGAAATTTGAGAACACTTTGGAACGGTTGTCACATTGACTGGTTACATACCGGACCATCTTCTAGGAAGAAACTAGGCTTGAAGACGGAATAGACCTTGTTTGCATGTGAAGTGACCATCAAATCATCAGTTGGCCATGAAACGTTTTCTACACACAACACACACCATTACATGTTCCAAGATAAAAGAAAATTCATTTTTTGCTCTATTTAAGCCATTTAATTGCATTTACAGTCATTTAATGGATATAAGTCAAATTTGAATTATGCGTACAAGAAATGATGACCAAAATGGTTTAAAAAATCTTTGTTGTGGTACTTAGTCTAGGCCTCATGGAAGGAAATAAGAAGATTCACAAGCAGCTCGGCCACCAACATTTAATTTAGCAGTTATTAATTCCAAAAAATTCTAACGAAGTCTAGAAAAGATGAAACTTGGCATGGTGTAATGATATGACCCCTATAGGCTGTGGTAGAATTTTGAGAATGTTTTGGAAAAGTTGTCACGTAGAGTGCTTACAAACCGGACCATCTCGAGGGAAGAAAGTAGGTTTCGAGATGGAACGAACCAAGTTTGAATGCGTAGTGTCTGTTGGATCATAATTTGGCCTTGAAAGTTTTAATTTATACACACAACACACACAATTATATGTTTCATTCTAAATCGTGGCATTTTTTCAGTGTTCGGTTGCTTTATTTAAGTCGTTAAATACATTTTTAGTCCTTTCATGGATATAAATCATATTTAAATTGGGGGTACAAGAAATAATGGCCAAAAATGGATTGAAAAATATATTTTGTGGTACTTATAGTCTATGTTTAGGCCTTACGCGGGGAAATAAGAAGAGTCCCAAGAAGCAGGTGGCAGAGACTAGCACCAACATGGAGTTTAGTGGTTATTTAATTCCAATTTTTTTGAAATGAAGTTTAAGAAATATGAAACCTGGCATGGTGTAATGATATGATCCCTATAGGCTGTTATAAAAATTTGAAAACATTTTGGAACATTTGCCATGTAGACTACTTACAACCAGACCATCTACGAGGAAGAAACTATGTTTCAAGACGGGATGGACCAAGTTTGCATGTGAAGTGACAATTGATTCATTCGTTGGCCTTGAAACCTTTTAAAATGGAAAACACACTGTTACACCAAACATGTCCAAATTTGATAATGTTTTGGATCAGTTTCCTATATTGTGGTCAAATTTCACCGACAAACAGATGTTTAAAAAAGAAACAAAACCACAAAGAATCAAGCAAAATAAGGAAAGACAGTAAAAGAACAGGGAGGGGGGGGGGGGGGAAACATAGAAAATTGAATAAGAAAATAACTTTTCCCAAGTGCTGGGCAAAAGCCGCACCCACTTCCACTGCGAGAGTAAACGAATTAGTGGCATCCCCCGCCGAACCCACCCCAAATTCATCTCCACCGCGCGCGCGTCCCCAACCTAGATGTCGTCCCGCCACCGCCGCCATCATACTTTGTCGCCACTCCAGAGCCGTTGCTGCCCTAGATTTGTGACTCCATGTGCTTTGGGGGCAACGACATCATGTTTTTTGACAACCTCTTTCTTTGAGCCTTTGTGAGCAAAGTTGCCAGCTTGGTCTTAGCGATGCTAGTGTGGCTGCTTGCCCAGATCAGGGTGATCCCCTAGCTGATATGCTTGACATGGTTATCAATCTTGGTCGTATGCGGCAGTCTAGTACTAAGGCTGTAGCAATAGATACAAACTGACCCATATGAGAGGAACACCACTTTATAGCCCGGGGGGGGGGGGGGGGGGGGGGGGGGGGGGGGGGGGGGGGGGGGGGGGGGGGGACATGTGTGGTGGTCTGTGAACAAAATTGAGTCACCTAAAAGCCTTTCTTTCAGTTTTTGTTCATGAAAAATTGTTAACAGCTAATTTTCACATGGACACATTATTTGTAAAAACAAAACAGCCTTTTCCTATTTTTGGTTTACGGTTCACTCGAGACCATATACATTGGCCCGAATTCACATGTGAATTTCTACAGTTTTTAGTTACTGTCACATGTCTACTATTTTTGTAATTCTTGAGGAGACACCACTGGTCATTTATGAATTGGCATTTAAAATCATACAGTTTTCGGCTTCTTTCTCATATAAATCACCATTATTCGTTTGGTCTGCTGCCCAAGGGAGTACTACATACTCCCTCCATCTAGGTGCATAAATCATCTTAGGTTGTGTACCGCGACCAAGGTGGAGGGAAAAACGAGAGAACTTGATGTTTATTTGCTAACTAATAGCATTGCATGTAATGAACTGACCACTCCATGTCGTCAAGACATTGAAAGCATAGATGCCCCAATTCTCTTATTGGTTGATTCCTTTATTCATGTCAAGAAACGAGACACGAGGTGGGAGCACCATGTCTAGGTGTTTTGGGATTATTTGGTTTTCGTAAGATGACTTCTATATCTATATCTATATCTACTATTAAAGAGAGGTGATATTCTTGGTTTCGTCTCGCTACGTTTGGTCCCGCTTTAATTAATTTCAAGTACGAAATTTGGTTTCATTACTTGCCACCTGTTTTCTCCCAACGGAGGAAGCCCATCTGACGGCGCGCTGTGGCCCAGGTCCGGAGAGCTGGCAAAAAATTAAATTGCCGATAGGAGGGTTTGATCTCATAACCTGACAACCGGCCATAGGATCCTAGTTCAAACAACAAATGCCGCTTTTGCCGACGAGGTTGTATGTCTCCACATCTTTGCATCTCTGGAAACGAGGAACATATAGTTGTAGGTTAGGCCTTGATGTCTTTTCGATCCGTTGGTATCGTGTGCGCTTTGATCCAAATGTTCATGTCGGAATCGCTCAAGAGCCATACATTGATCACGGGCTACGCTATTTGAGACATGCACAAGGTGCCATTGAACTCGGCTATGATTCTGGTATCCTGGCCATGGTCTCCGATGACTCCTGCTGGTCCATGGATCACCTTCCACTCCTCGTGCTCGAGGTCGAAGCAGAGCACGTAGTTGCCATCATGGGATAGGAAGTGCACGATGCCATTGACCGTGACGCCGGAGGTACAATCATAGCGAAGAGAGGGCGTCATTGGGGGTGATTGTGTTTGCCTCCATTGGGCGCCATCTCCTAGAATGAGGACCTCGCAATTTTTTCGGGTGTTGTTATCGAGGCAGATGAGCTTGTACATGTGGGACTTAGCGGTGCGTCTGAAGCCGAAGCATCTAGTGGAGTATCCGCATGTCTGTTCCACGACCGGTTTCGGTAAATTCGGGAGCATCACCCCGGTGGCTAGATCCATGACCTGGGTGTAGGAGTTTATGTCGCCGATGGTGATGCAGGCAAGTCTGTCGAGGCTCGCGTGGAACTTCCATAGCCCAGCACCAGCTCCAGCTAAGCTCACCACCTTGACGACTGTGCCCTCCGTGTCCATCAGCTGGAGGAAACTAGGGCGGGAGCTGGAGTACTCGTCAATCATGGCGACGAGGAGCGGTTTGGCGCGGGACCTGTGCGTGGCGACGAAGGTCGGGTTGGAGATGAGGACGCGCCACTTTGTGGACACGCACCGGCACCGACCTAGGGACTTGGCCAGCAGCCAAGAGAGGATCTTGAAGATGACGTCCGGTAATGGCGAGACAGCAATGGCGGCTGAACCGAGATCACGGAGTCGCCGTTTAGGTGACGGGGGTGGAAGCCGTAGCGACGGCGACGCCATGGCAGCGCGCTGACAAGCTCGACCAGGAACCAATCTGTCCGCCTAGAGACCTCGGTTCGCCGCCTTTGCCCTTTGGTCGATCTGAATCTGAGATTGGTGAAGTCTCTTCTTATTAGGTACAGTGAACCGATCTGACATGGGTTCGGGTTGCACTTGCCATCACAATCGCATATTCCATCTGAACTGTTGATTTACATCACCGTGAAATCTATGGCGTTAGATTTCTGTTGCAGTTTGGTCATTTATTTCTGAGCCAGCAATTACAATTGCTTGCATCTTTCTAACATAACACCTTAATTGTTATCCAATTTATCCATAAAAAATTGGGAGACGCTACGCGCCCGCCGGCTGATCCGTATGAAATATCCGCCACCTCGATGGCCGTTTGATGTACGCGCGCGTAGCCGTCCGATCTAGTTCTGGCATACGGCTCGGTCGCCTCCCCTGACCCATTAATTTCTGAAACAACGGCCGAGTTGCAGAAACAAGCGCTTTGTTGCAGAATAACTTTGCAACATAGATGAGGTTGCAGAAACCTTTGCAGTAGAGTTTATATTGCAGAAAAACTTTTGCAATAAAGAGCATGTTGCAGAATATTTTCGAAAATAAAGATTATGTTACATAAATTTTTTTGCAACAAAAGAGCATATTACGCACAAACTTCTGCAACATAGGTGTTGTTGCAGAAGGAATTTTTGCAACATAGATAATTTTGCAAAAAAAAATCCACCTTTACTTTTCTGCCACATGGGTGGCACGGTCTGGCACGGGCAAACTTCCACTGGTGAAGTTGCAAAAAAAATTGTTCGCTTTCATTTTTGTACTAACATGGATGTTGTTGTGGAAGAAATTTTTGCAACACAGATGATGTTGTAGAAAACAGGGGTCGCACAAAACCATGAGAAGTAGTACTGAAGGAACCCATGCAGGACACGTGTCGTAAAGAGGAGGAGGCGGACGTGCGAGAGATCCACCTATTGAAAACTAAGCATTGTCGTTAAACTAGCTATGCCCAAGGGACCACGCACGTGAAGAAAAATCATGTCACGTGCCGTAGCATTACTGAATCACGCGCCCGATCGGACGGTGCACCAGGCGGCAGACGCGTGCGTTATAATCAGCCGGATGAATTGAAGACTTTTCCTAAAAAAAATTAGCGTTCAAAAGAACAATAAAGAGTGCTGGCTGATTCTAAATCTAGGATCCAAGTGTGGGGGTACGGTGCAAAGACCGATTTTACCGATCAGGCTGGGCGGAGCATTCGTTAGGACCTGTGAATTTTCCGAGGATCGCATGCATGTTTTTTGAGAAAGGATGGATTTTATTAATTAAAATGAAGTATCAAAAAGATACAAACACATTAAGCACACACCTGGCCTCTGTATAGTTAGATGCACACAACCAACACCAACTCACTCATACAAAATAATCACCGGCAAATAGCAAAGTCATATCGACCAAAGCTATGCCTATACGACAAAAAAGGAAAACACCCTGAAGCGATCAAAATCGTGATCGATAAACTACAACAATGACCATATCCGCAGCAACCATCTCATGACACCATAAAGACAACGAGATTCTTCAACAACAATGCCTTCAGGAAAGGAGCGATGCTCGAGTGCCGCCGTCACTGAAACCAACTACCAAAGGCCGGAGTCTAGGTTTTCACCCTAAAAGTAGTAGAAGAGCAGCTTTCCCTCCAGGAATCATCACTCCACAACCACTCACAGATTTAAGAAAATGAAGATCATGGAAAAGAGAGACAAAGCAATGCAGAGGAAAATGGATTAGAACATGGGAAATCGAGCATATCAATGCACCCACGCAAGCATATAGTACATTCGTCTTGGTTGGCTTGACTCGACAATATCCACCACAGCACAGCACCCTCCTTAGGAATATGTTGTTCTTTGCAAGCTCAAACAACATTAGATGCTCCAAATAAGGTACCATTGACTTTGTTGGCGCCATGGTACCGCTTCGCCTTCGAAGCCCGCCACAGTGGAAGAGGAGAATACACTGGATGATGCTGACAGCTTTGCTACCGCCACTTTCTCTCCTCACTCACTTTTGCCACCCCATAACACCATAATTTTATTCCTCGTCTCCCCCGGTTTTCGAAAACCATAGTTGGTACAAGAAGCTTTTAGGATGAAGGTGCATGAACCTTGGATGTTGGATGGTGCTGTTAGACAAATTAGGGTTTGGTACAATACTCGATACGCTTGGTGGGTACGGCTGTCATATATTTACAAGAGGGAACTGTACAAATACAGGTTATGTTACAACACATATATCTAATATATACTTAGTCTATCACCCTCCCTCAATCTTAACTATGTCCTGAAACACTCAGAAGGTTAAGATTGCGATGACATCTTTCAAAAGAAGGCAAGGGCAAGGGTTTAGTGAAAATATCAGCAAGTTGATCCTTAGAAGAAACAAACTTAATCTGAAGGAGCTTCTGAGCAACACGTTCCATCACAAAATGATAGTCAACTTCGATGTGCTTCGTCCGGGCATGAAATACTGGATTGGATGAAAGGTATGTGGCACCGAGTTATCACACCAAAGAACAGGCGGCTGAGTTGGGGACACCTTCAACTCTCGAAGCAACGACTGCACCCACATGATCTCAGCTGTGGCATTAGCAACAACTTTGTACTCAGTTTCGGTACTACTCCGAGACACCGTAGCTTGCTTGCGAGCTTGCCAGGCGATCAAGTTAGGCCCAAAGAACACAACATGCCCCCCCGTGGATTGCCGATCATCAGGACTACCAGCCCAATCAACATCAGAATATCCTGAGATCAGTCCAGAACATGCAGGCTGAAGATGGAGACCACATGAACCAGTGTGACGAACATAGCGCAAGATGCGCTTAACAGCTGACCAGTGAGAATCACGTGGTGCATGAAGATACTGGCACACACGGTTAACAGCAAATGATATGTCTGGTCGAGTAATGAGCAAGTACTGCAGTCCACCCACAATGCTGCGGTACTCAGTGGCATCCTCGGGAGAGAGCAAGTCACAAGCAAGAGCTGTCAGTTTGTCTGTGGCAGACATGGGAGTCGTAGCAGACTTGCACTGCAACATACCTGCATGACGCAGCAGACCCTGAGAGTACTTCTTCTGAGTAAGAGTCAAGCCACTATCAGAATGAAGAACCTATAGGCCAAGAAAATAATGCATTCTTCCAAGATCCTTAACAGCAAACTCAGCACCAAGAGAGGACACAAGCCGATCCGTAGCAGAAGCAGACGAACTGACAAGGATGATGTCATCAACATAGACCAGAATGTACATAGTCACCTCAGGTCGCTGAAGAATAAATAGAGATGTGTCTGCTGTAGAAGGAACAAACCCATGTGCACGAAGAGCAGCGCCAAGACGGGCATGCCACGCACGCGGCGCCTGCTTCAAACCATAAAGAGCTTTGACAAGGCGACACAAATGATGTGGCTGAGCAGGATCAACAAAACCTGGCGGCTGACGCATATAAACCTCTTCTTCCAGAACTCCATGGAGAAAGGCATTCTGAACGTCAAGCTGTCGAAGCGACCATCCACGAGTAACAGCCAAAGAGAGAAGAACACGAATAGTAGTTGGTTTAATAACATGACTGAATGTGTCTTCGTAATCAATGCCGTACCGTTGTTTGAATCCCTTGGCAATCAAGCGTGCCTTGTACCTCTCAATGGAGCCATCAGCATGTTTCTTCACCTTGAATACCCATTTAGAGTCAATGATATTGACACCAGATGGAGGTGGAACAAGACGCCAAGTGTTGTTTCTTTAAAGAGCATGAATCTCCTGCTCCATCGCAGCACGCCAATGTGGGATGCCAAGCGCTGCTCGAAAATGTCGTGGTTCAGTTGTAGGGTCAGCCTCAGCATGCGTCACACAGGCCGCAAGCCACGCGACAGTGCCGTCAGTGCGCTTCTTCGGTTGGAAGATGCCACTTTTGATGTGAGTATGGGGACACCGGACGAGGCGCTCGACGAGGCTATCATGTTAGACAAATTAGGGTTTGGAACAATGCTCGATACCCTTGATGGGTGCGGCTGTCATATATTTATAAGAGGAAACCGTATAAATACAGGTTATGTTACAACACGTATATCTAATATATACTTAGTCTAAGAGGTGCTCTGCCTCATCGACTCTTTGCTACCTATGTAGTTCAAAACAACTAAGAATACATGCATGCATGGTGTGAACCGTGCTCAAAGATGACATGATTGACCGTGACATTTTGCAAAGCTGTTCCGGCACAAATAGGTTTGAGCACAGGGAACGGACTTCTTCCATCATCAAAGCTAAACAACTGGTAATAAAACTAACTCATAAAAGAGAGATCACTTTGTAGTTACTCGAATATATTTTTGAGTTCTCAAGCAAACACCGTTATTCACGTATGAATTGGGATTTATAATCAAACAATTGCCTGCTTTGTTCTAACAAAACACCAAACTTTAAGGAGATTCAGCAAGACTGCCCATACTATAGCTAGGATTCAAGTTCGAACTGCATAGGCCGATTTTGCCGACGATATTGGTCGGTGTCTTCACATCTGTGCATCTCCCCGAAACAGGATCATATACTTGCAGATTTGGCTTTGAACTGTTACCATAGTAGTAGAAGAGCAGCTCGCCGAGATGTAGCTCTCTCAAAGGCACCGTATAATTGACTGACTTTCCAATTCGTTGGTATCGTGTATGTTTTGACCCAATTGTTCTTGTTGGAGTCAGTCAAGAGCCATACATTGATTATAACATGCGACAATATTTGAGCCATGCACAAGGTGGCGTTGAGCTCGGCTATGCTTCTGGTGTTCTGGTCCCTGATGGCTCCTTGTGGTCCATGGATCATCTTCCATTCCTCGCTCTCGAGGTCAAAGTGGAGCACATAGTTCTCATCATGGGACAAGAAGTGCGAGGCGCCATTAACCGTAACACCGGAACTCGAATCATAATGAAGACGGACCATCATTGGGCACGGTTGTGTCTGCCTCCACTCCGCGCTGTCTCCTACAGTGAGGACCTCCCAAGTTTGTGTCTTGGTAGTACGGGTACCGAGGAGGAGGACCTTGTATGCACCGGATTGGGCGGTGCGTCCAAAGCCTATGCATGTGTAGTATGTGTAGTATTCCCCCACAGCCGGTTTCAGTAAATTCATGAGCCTCACCTCTGTGGCTAGGTCCACGATCTCGATCTAGGTGCGGGAGTTGTTGTAGCCCAAGGTGATGCAGACAAGACCGTCGTGGCTGGCGCGGAACGTCGATTGCCCAGCTAAGCTCACCACCCTCACGACAGTGCCCTCCGTGTCCATCAGCTGCAGCTTATACCCAGCGTGGGAGTTGTGGGTCATGGCGACCAGAAGCGGTTCCGGTTTTGCGCGGCGACGAAGGCCGGGTCGGAGATGAGGTCGCGCCACTTCTTCGACACGCACCGGCATCGGCGCAGGGACTTGGCCGGCAGCCAGCTGAGGATCTCGAAGATGATGTCCGTTGGCGGCGAGACAAAGGCGGCAGTCGTGGTCATCGCAGCCTCAGCGGCCTAGCTAGAGACCTTCTCGGTTTGCCGCCTTCGATCGATCTGGGATTTGGCGAAGGCTGAAGGATCTTCTATGTAATGTACCATACATATCATGGAGATATCTTACACGGATTCGGGTTGCACTTAGCTGTCGTATTGCTATGGAACTCTGTAATTGAAGTCTCCGTAAAATCTGTCGCTGAGATTTCTGTTACAGATTGGGCTATTTTAACGCATGTCCATTGTCCTGTCATTTGCATCGTGCGATGCTGATTGGCCGCATTGGCATTGCCTCTCTCCTCTGTAATGAGCAGAGAGCAAGAAGTTTGGGGGGGTTATTTATTTCTTAACTGACAAAGGCAATTGCCTGCATCTTTCTATGAGAACACCATAATTAGTTATTACCCATTATGTACATTAAAAAATATTTCAAAAGAATAAGAGAGACGGATTGCTTCTACATCTATGACCCAAATGCGGGCTGCATGTAATGGCCGATTGTGCCGACGACGATAGGCAGAGTGTTCATCACGTCCGTGCATTTCCCATGGCAAGGTCCGTATCGTATGCACTGGCTTCGACACACCACTACAGGGGCTTCGACACATCACTGCAGGAAAATTTGTCTTCACAGAGTGCAACTTGTCGGGCAATCAGCCAAAAAGGCCATTGTCGAGTGCCATGAGAAAACACTCAGCAAAACAGCAAAACTCGGCGAAGCGGACACTTTGTTGGCTTCCATCGAAAAAAATAACTTGGCAAAATAACCAAACCCGAGTGCTAATGGAAAAACACACGGCAACGACCAGGAACTCGGCAAATTCGGTGGCACGGACGCCGTTGTGGACTACGAAGTAACGTGTGGACCCTTTGCCGAGTACCCGACATCCATCGCTTGGCAATGCTGTTTTTTTATTCCTTTCACATATTTTATATTCTCTTTCTTTGTTTCCTTTTTCTATTTGCTTTCTTCTTCTATTTCCTTTTCGTTGCTTTGGTTTCTTGTTCTATTTTATTTCCTTTGCTTTGCTTTTTTCTTCTGTTCTATTTTCTTTTCTTTTCTTTGATTTCTTCTTCCATTTTATTTTCTTTGCGTTGTTTACTAATCTTTTGAACAAGTAAGTAAAGAAGAATCCCTCAAAAAATTGAAGTAAGTGAGAAGGGTCCCAAGCACCATGTTGTTATCTAGGAAATTCAAAAGAACTCTAAATAACACGAAACTTGGTATGGTGTCATGATATGACATTTGTAGGTTGTTGTAAATTTCGGGTGATGTTTCAGAACAGTTGTTACTTATACTTCTTATAAAATGGGCCATCTATGAGGAATAAACTAGGTTTCGAGATGGAACGGACAAAGTTTGCATGTAAACTTATTGTTGAATCATCAGTTGGCCTCAAAACATTTTCTACACAGAACACACACCATTACATGTTCCATGGTAAAATTTTGCATTTTTCAATGCCCGTTTGCAATATTTAAGCATTAAGTTCATTTGCAACCATTAATTGAATATAAATCAAATTTGAACTGCGAGTACCTGAATGATAGCCAAAAGTGGGTTAAAAATTGTCTTTTGTAGTACTTAGGGTCTGTTTGGGACTGACCCACTCCATCAAAATCAGCTTCACACCATCAAATCTAGTTTGGAGCGGTTTCATACTGGAGTTACAACTCCACCAAAGAGCACTTTATCATGTTTGGCTTCCAGTTATATCCAGCTTCAAGAATGGGAAATTTAATGAAAATGATTTGTTTGATTGGCTGATATGGGGAGAAACAAAGGGTATCCATTTACTGGTGGTAGTGGTGGGTAATTTTTCCTCAACTCTAGGTTCTACCTTTTTGGAGCACCCCCTAAAGAGCTTCACAAAAACAGGGAGTTTTTTTTCCGATAAAGGACATTTCATTGATTTGATATATTAAGGTGATACAATCGCATCGAAAGAATGCCCGGCCTCTGCAAAACTCTATGCACACAGCCAAAAAAGTCCAACCGACCCAAAAAATAAAATCGTTTTACAACTTAAAAAGATAAATTAGTCCAACCTATGATGTGGCAGATCCTATCCGGAGATCACACCACCATCCATGGGGGGAGAAAACCTCACTGGCCGTACGCTCCAGCCGCGTAGACGCCATCATAAAAAGGTCACTGTCCTCCAGCCTCTACAAGATAGACCAAGTACGGAGCCATCGCGTACATACATGAATAACCTGCATAGGAGATGAAACACATTTTTTTTTACTAAAAACTACATCATTCCTGGTAAGCCACAATGCCCAGCATAAGGCAGCTGCCCCCACAAGAATATGTGCAGAAAATTGTTTATCAATACCCCTTAACCAGTTGCCGAACATGTTACGTGCACTACGTGGTGGGTATAAATTTGAAGCTACTTGAACTATGGCCCAAACCGCCCGAGCGAACTTCCACTCAAAAAAATAAGTGCTTAATAGACTCGTCATGTTGGCAAAAGACACACGCCTTGGTGCCTTGCCAGTTGCGTCGTGTCAGATTATCTCTAGTTAAGATGACCCCTCTGTTTAGGAACCAGAGGAATATCTTCACTCTTAGAGGGATTTTAAGCTTTCACAATTTCCTGTTATCAACCGGAACATCAGAATGAACCATTGCATCATACACGGATTTGACTGTAAACTTGCAATTCTGATGCAAATTCCATCGAAAGATGTCCGGTTCATCTGACAGCTGAATAGCCTCTAGATGTATGAGTAGCTCATTGCAAGCTGCCAGCCGAGGTCCTAAAAGGTCCCTACAGAAAGAAATATCAAGGTTTTCTTGTCCCAAAACTTGTTTGATGGTGACAAATTTATGTCTAACAATCCTATACAAACTCGGGTATTGCACCATGAGTGGTGTGATCCCTAGCCAGGTGTCTTCCCAGAATCGAACCTGGGAACCGTCCCAAACCGAGAAAGTCCCAAATTGGAAAAAGAATTCCTTGGCCTTCATGACTCCAGACCAAAAATGTGAGTCACCAGGTTTCCAATGGACTTGAGAAATGGCTTTGGATTCCACGTACTTGTTACAAATGATTTCCTGCCATACTCCATTCTCAGTGAGTAGTTTATAAACCCATTTGCTGAGACGAGCAATATTTTTAATCTCAAGGTCCTGGATTCCAAGTTCCCCTTGAATTTTAGGTCGACATAATATAGTCCACCTAGCCAGTTGATATTTCTTTGATTCATTATCACATTGACAAAAAAAATCTGGATCTAAAGTAATCGAGACGCTGAAGAACCCCTTTCGGTAGATGGAAGAATGACATCATAAATAAAACCATGTTGCTAAGGACGGAATTGATCAAGATCAATCGCCCCCCATATGACAAGAGTTTGGCTTTCCAACTGGCTAGTCGTTTCTCAAGTCTCTCTTCCACATGCTTCCACTCAGCGATAGTTAAACGCAGATAGTGTATGGGAATACCCAGATACCGAATCGGGAACTGCCCGAGCTGGCATCCAAAAATATCAGCATACTCAGGTGCATATTCTGCAGCATCCCCGAAGCAAAAAGTTTGCTGTTATGAAAATTAATTTTGAGGCCAGAGAGTTCCTCAAATGAACATAAAAGCAGCTTGAGATTTATTGCTTTATCTAGATCATGATCCAAGAAAAGTATCGTGTCATCCACATATTGTATGATAGATAAACCCTCTTCTACCAAATGAGGAATGATGCCGCTAACCTGACCGGACACCTTATCCCACTCAACAAGGGTAGCTAACATGTCAGCCACAATGTTAAACAAAATGGGTGATGCGGGGTCCCCTTGGCGAAGCCCCTTCCTTGTCTGAAAATAGTTGCCAACCTCATCGTTAACTTTGATGGCCACACTACCTCCAGAAACAAAACTCTCAACCCGTCGACACCATTTTGGTGAAAACCCCTTCATGCGTAAAGTTTTCAACAGAAAGGGCCATTTAACTTTATCATAGGCTTTTTCGAAATCTATTTTAAAGATCACTCCATTCAAATTTTTGCGGTGAAGCTCATGTACCGGTTAGTTGCGACCTTCGTAAAGATTTTGAAGCTTACATTGAGAAGGCAAATCGGTCGATATTATTGAATATGGCTGGCCTCCTTAATCTTAGGCAGTAGGATAATCTCCGGTATGCAGTTGGTTAAACAACTGAACCAAGTCCGCCTTGATCATGTCCCAAAAGCATTGATAAAACTCTGCAGGAAAACCATCCGGTCCCGGAGCCTTGTTGTGTTCCATTTGAAACACCGCGGTTCGAATTTCCTCTTCAGAAAACATAGAGGTTAAGAATTCATTTTCCGCTTCCGAAACTTGAGGGATGTCATGAGTGATAGGTTCGTCCAGCTCAAAAAATCTTTCAGTGGAAGGACCAAAAAGCTCATTGTAGTATTTAGTAATAAAGTCTCTGAGCGGTGCTTCCCCCTCAATACGGCCTTCCTCCTGATCAAGAGCAAAGATACGTTTCTTTCTATGTCTGCCATTGGCCAGCATTTGAAAGTATTTCGTATTATCATCATCTTGAACGAGCTAATCGGCCTTGCAACGTTGGTACCATTTAATCTCTTCCTCACGAAGCAAGCGTGCAATCTACTCATTAAGATGGCTTTTTTGCTCAATCTCAGCAGCAGAAAGAGGCCTCACCTCCGTAATTTTATCGAGGGTATCGATTAAAGTAGATAGCCACAACTTTTCTTTTTTGTAAATGCCAGCAGTGTGTTTAGCCCGTCCACAAAGGAATCGGCGTAAGGCGCAAATTCGATTGTTCCATCGTTGAATGGGCGTGTTACCGCGAGGTTGACGTGCCCACACTTTCTTGACCGATCCGATAAGGCCTCCATTCTTTCTAGTGCCTCAGATTCTAGTTTTTTTGCGGAGCAGCATATCGTGGAGCTACCACATTTGGCTTACTTTTTCTGGAGTGGAGCTGGATTTTAGGGAGCAGAGCAGTCCCAAGCAGGTCCTAAGTCCATGTTTAGGCCTTATGTAATGAAATAAGAAGAGTCCCAAGCAGCAGGTGACCGAGACTCGGGCACAAACATAGAGTTTTTTTTGGTTATTTAATTGCAAAAGAATAAGGACATCTGAAAACACAAAACCTGGCTTTGTGTAATGTTGTGATCAAAATTTAAGAATATTTCAGAAAAGTAGTCATGTGGACTGTTTAGAAACCGGACATCTCCGAGGAAGAAACTACATTTTGAGATAGGACAGGCCAATTTTGCATGTGAAGTGACCTTGAATAATCCATTGGCTTTATAACTTATTTTACATGCAAAACTCACTATTACATCACACATGTCAAAATTGAAAATGCTCAGGATCTGTTTCCTAATATTGTCAAATTTCACTAACGAACACTTGGTAAAGAAGAAAAAAACACAAAGAATAAAAAATAATACAGAAAGAAGAGTGCTAGCACTCAGCAAAATCTGCAGCTCTTCGCCGCCACCACGGTATTAAAGAAGTAAGTAATGAAATTGGTGGCATCGCCACACGAACCCACCCCCAAATTCATTGCCAACACACGCATATCACTAGCCTAGACGTCGCCCGCCGTTGCCGCCGTTGTTGCCCCTTATACACGACAGGCCCTTTCCTCCAGCCTTGACACTGATGCAGTCTCCTTCGTCCTACCCCTAAGCTTTCTCCTCTCTGTTGACCTAGACACGCTGTCGTCAGACCATCGCCATCCGCCCCTGCGGGCCAGTCGGCACCGCCGCAGCCTTCGTCCCTGCTTCCCTCCTAAGAAGCCATGGATGCACGACATTTCCCGTTGCTGGCATGAGCCATGCTCACAGAGGATGGATTACTCATGACAAAGATGTTGTGGCACAAGCAAGTTTGAGCACAATCAACCGATTTCTTAGACCATTAAGCCAAATATTTAATTAAATAGTAATACAATATGACCCATAAAAGGGCCCATATTGTAGTCATTTGTATACATTATTTAGTTATCAAGGAGACACCATTGTCCATTTATGAATAGTAATATAAACTCATACAATATTCTGCTTTATTTTCTAACAGAATGCTAAACTTTTTTTTTGAAATGGAGGCAAAAGATTTGTCTCATCCATTAATTAAACAGAAGAGAGTTTTTTTTGCGGGGTAAACAGAAGAGAGTTGTCTAGTTAATTAGAGGAAAACCGGACGAAAACCGATACATCGAGGGCCAAGCCCACCCTTGAACACCAAAGCACACGGTGTCAAACCACTCTCATCACAAAATGCTAAACATTGAGCCTCATTGACTTCAGCCATCTCGAAACCGAGGCGCCACAAAACCAATCGCATCTCCCCGACCGTCACTCCGTAGTCGTGAGGGGGAGGGGAGGAGGTCCTCATCTCTCGTTCTGTGTGTACTAGGTTCCATGTCGTGGTGACGGCCCTCTGATGGTGTCATCTTGAATAAAAGTCCTTCAACCCCAATCCTGTCTTGGTGGCACTTGGCCGACGCTGATGAGAGCCCTGGAGCTTTTCTCCATGTTGTTCTTTGTGGATAACAGGTTGATTATTTGTGTTTTCTGTCGGCGTGGCTCCATGGGTTTCGGTGGCAGCAACATCTTCTTCTACAACCTCTTCCTTCGAGCCTTTGAGAGCAAGGTCATCAACTTTGATCTAGTGATACTAGTGCAGCTGTCTGCCCAGATTGGGGTGATCACCGAGCCGATATGCTTGACACGATTGCCAATCTTAGTCGTACATGATGACAACCACATATATTTTTTGTCCACGAAAATTTGCAAACAACTTGAACACGCGGACACTCAAGATTTTAAAAGAAAAATAGTTCTCCCGGATTACTGTTTTTCTTTCTGATCGTTCAAGATTATATATATGGGCCCGAACTCATATTTGAATTTTTCACACTTTTTTAGTTACTCTTATATATCTTGTATTTTTCTACTTCTTAAGGAGGCACCATTGCTCATTTATGAATCGGCATTTGAAATGATACAATTCCTGCTTCTTTCTCATAAATCGTTCATATTCGTTTGGTCTGTCAAAGGGGTACTACCAAAAAAACATTAACATGATTCAACCACTATAGTTGGACACAGAATCTAAAATCCCAGTTCAAGCTGCAAATGCTGATTTTGCCGATGAGGTTGGTTGGCGTCTTCACGTCTTTCCATCTCCCGGAACGAGGATCATATAGTTGAAGCTTGGGCTTTGAGTTGAAGCCATAATTGTAGAGGAGCAGCTCCCCCCGAGACGTAACACTCTCAAAGGCACCACAAAATTGCCCGCAGGGCAATCCATCTGCATCATGTACGCTTTGATCCAAATGTTCTTGACGGAATCACTCAAGAGCCATATATTGATCACATGAGGCGCTGTTTGGCACATGCACAAGGTGCCATTGAGCTCGGCTATGCCTATGGTGTCTTGGCCCCTAGCGGCTCCTTGTGGCCCAGGGATCACCTTCCACTCCTCGCTCTCGAGGTCGAAGCAGAGCACGTAGTTATCATGAGATAGGAAGTGCAATGCGCCATTGACCGCAACACCAGACATACAATCATAGCGACTAGAGGGTATCCTTGGTGGCGGTTGTGCCTGCCTCCATTGGGCAGCATCTTCTAGAGTGAGGACATCACAAGTTCTCTGGGTGTTTCTATTGAGGCAGATGAGCTTGTACATGCCGGATTTAGCGGTGCGTCCGAAGCCGAAGCATCTAGTGGCGTATATGCACGACGTGTATTGCACTTGCGCAACCGGTAGTTTCGGTAGATTCGGGAGCGTCGCCCTGTTGGCTAGGTCCACGACCTGGGTGTGGTTGACGATGCTGCTGTCGCCGAAGGTGATGCAGGCAAGTCCGTCGACACCCCCTGGAAGTGGAACGTCGACGCCCCAGCTGTTAAGCTCACCAGTCACCACCCCCACGACACTGCCCTCCGTGTCCATCAGCTGAAGGCACCTAGGGTGCACGGAGTCGTCGGTCATGGCGACGAGAAGCGGCTCTGCGCGGGACCTGTGTGCGGCAACAAAGGCTTCGTTGGAGATGATGTCGCGCCAGTTCTTGGACACGCACCGGCACGGGCCTAAGGACTTGGGCGGCAGCCAGGACAGGATCTCGAAGATGACGTCCGTTGATGGCGAGATGGCAATGGTGGGAGTTCTGGCCTCCGTGGCGGCTGAATCGAGGTCACGGCGTCGCCGCTTATAGGTGATAACGACGCCATGGCGACGGGCTGACAGGCTCGACCAGGAACCAAGCCGGCTGCCTAGAGACCTTCTCTATTTCCTGCCCTTGATCGATCTGAGATTTGCTGAAGGCTCTTCTATGTGTAGTACTCCCGATACTGCCAACTTCTAGATTCGGTCGGATTGTACTTGCCACAATCGCGTCGTATTAAATTAGAACTCTTGCCGCAATCGCAGCCAGGAGAGGATCTTGAAGATGGCGTCCGCTGATGGCGAGACAGCAGTTGTAGGAGTTATGGATCTTCTGGTCGGAGCGACGGCTGAACCGAGATCACGGCGTCGCCGCTTAGGCGACGGAGCCATGCCCACGCGCTGACAGGCTCTTCGGTTTGCTGCCCTTTGATCCATCTGAGATTTGGTGAAGGGTGAAAGCTATTTCTATCTATCAGAAATTGGGTCGGATTCCACCTGCCACAATCTCATCGTAGTACTCTCTCCATTCGAAAATACTTGGAGACTAATAGGGCAGCCCATAATTTAGCTCAATTTAGTATGGGGAACCAAATGTGGCAGGAACCCCCAGATTTTATTCGTGCTGTTCTACCAGATGATGTAACTCTTATTTCAGATCAATAAAAACCGCCAGGATGGCTTTCCTAAAAAAAAGAAAAAGAAACACTTGCCCTAGAAATGGTTGTATTTAGACTTGTTTTAGTTATAAATACATTCATTTTTTTCATTTCTAAGACAAGTATTTCCGAATGGAGGGAGTATTAAATTGGAACTCTAGGTCTCCGTAAATCCTGTCGCGTGCTGAGACCTTTTTTTTGCAGAGAGACTTCTGTTACAGGTTGGACTATTTTGATATTTTCACGCCACGCTGCTTGACCGCATTGCCATTGCAAGCACAAAGGCGTGTAATTAACTCTAAAAAATATGCCGTGTAATTAACCATCAAAAAATTATGCCGTGTAATTAGCCATTGTAATAAAGGCGGCTGCTACAAATCAGCCGACTAATTTGTACCAGTTTTAAGCCGCCTCTGGAGCCATCCAATCGGATGCGTCCCCGCCATCCGATCCGGCTTGAAATGTGGCCACGTGCGGTAGTTCCTACTGACAGACCGTTGCAACGAGACGCGCGCTGCAATGCAACAACCGCGAATAGACCGCACCGCACCTGACCCCACAGATCACGGGCGGCGACGGCTGCCCACCCTCGGGCGCCTCTCCGCCGCCAAAATTCCACCTCTACAACAACTCTGGCAGTGCCCCGACGCCCCCGAATCATCGCAACACGTCTCCCCCACCCCTGCATCTACCCCCGATAGCGCAGCATATCTACAGAGATATGCTTGCCTCCATCTCAGCTCCAACCTCCCATGGAACGGATCCAGGTGGAGGATCCAACTCCGGCAAGCTACGCAGTACCTGCTGCGAGTAACTACCGAAATCCACCGGTGTTCTTCCCAGAAAATCCGCCTTCCGCTGTCAATTCCTCTGCAAATTGGGTAAGTTCCTAAAAAACCCTAGCATACATGCTTGTATTCCCTTGTTGCAATGGCGCGTCCAAATTAGTAATTTCCATGTTCAGGCAGTAGTTGTGATTGTGAACTTGAAGTTCGGAAACAGGATCAGCCACTGTTGAGCACACTGTTCATGAAAAAAGTTCAGAAAATTGTAGAGTACTGCAAAAAATAATGAAAATTCAGAAAGTTCAGTTTCATAAACTTGGATGTTTCCAGTGGTGCAGTTGAATTTTTTTTCCAGAAATTTTATATAAGTTCAGCTTCATTAACTTGATGTACACAGTGGTACAGTAGATTGAGATTGTTGTTGTTGAAAAATTCAGAAACCATTGTTTTCATAATGAAGATGATTTTGTGTGTGTTGAACTAAAATGAGCAACTCCAATTTCATCTTCTCCTCTTCAATTCTTTTCAATTTTTCTTTCCAATACTTGTTTTCTTTTTCAACTAAATTTAACTTCTCGACAAGAGGGTCGGTTGGAATTTCCGGTTCACATACCTTGTAGATAAAAACATCTATGTCACGTTGGTCGGCATAATTGTCATAAACACTAAAAGAAGCAAATGGTTATAAAAGATAATATACCACACCCGAATCATAGACCGGACGAGAGCCGATAGGGGCAGATGCCAAAACCATGGCACTATATAATAACAAACATTAATAACAGTAAGAAAATAATACAAGTGGCTATTTAAATCGTACAAGTAAGAATTTTTTTCTTTTAAAAAGAAGATAAGAATAAGAGGCTCACCATGGTGGTGCCGGCGACGAGATCGGCACAGGCGATCAACGGCAGCGAGGACGGGGACGGGGACGGGGACGGGATGGCACCCTACACATGTGCAGAGTCTAAGAAGTTAATTTGAGCTCAAATTGTGCTTCTAAATCAAATGAACTCCCACATACAATCCTCCACTAAAACCCACAAATCACTCTACTTCTAGAGCATTTGAAATGAGTTAAACTAGCAATGGGAGATGAAAGGATGAAGTTGCTAACCTTTTAGAACACTTGTGTAGTTGGTGCTCCGCCAAACCTAGATAATCTTAGGGAAAATTGAGCTTGGAGATCGAGGTTGGAGATGAGAAAGCTTAAGTGTGGCTCGGGCATTTCATCGAACACCTCATGTGGATAGAAGGTGAGAGCAAAGCAACACACACCTTCCACACGCAGGCCGGCCAAAAAACAGAGGAGTGAGCGGGCAGGGGCGAGCATATATATAGGCATCTCTTTAGTCCCGGTTGGTGGCTAGAAATGGGACAGAAGACTGACATTTAGTCTCGGTTCCAGCCACCAATCGGGACTAAAGCGGCTGCGGCAGGAGCGAGGCCCTTTAGTCCCGGTTCGTGTCTGGAACCGGGACTAAAGGGGTCAGATGAACCGGGACTAGTGTCTGCCGAGGCCTGGCCGACGCCCTGGCTGCTCGAACCGGGACTGATGGACCCCTTAGTCCCGGTTCGTAACACAACCGGGACTAATGCTCTGATCTGGCCAGGACCAAAGCCATGTTTTCTACTAGTGAATACTACTGTGTGTTATGTTCTACAACACACAAATAAGAGAAATACTACCGGTGAGGTAGTAGTCAGCGGCGGTGTGCTCCGTCGTAAGTGTTGGTCCTTGTGGTGACCACTCCGTCTTGTGGCGAGGGCCTCACCGTGGACTGCAATGGTCACCGAAAGGTCTTCGTGAGGGTTCCTCTCAAGATTCGATGGTTGACTTATGCGTTGAGATGCAAACTATGGACGATGACCTGACGTAGTGGGATGGTTGTGCAGCGACAACGGACGCACATCACATGTAGCTGCTGGAATCGTGAAGAGTAGTTACAACAACAAATAAGGTGCAACTAGCCCCCTGTGTCGAGCTCCGCGGTAAAAGTCTAGGTCTGACCCGAGTTGGTTATACCTGGCAATAGTAATGTTTTTATGTTGTTACCTTGTTGAAGACATTGCTCGGATATGCTCGGAGTGGTTCTTTTCAGGGTGAAAAACTGGATTCTGGTCTTGGGTGGTTGAATCCAGTGACAACGACACTTGAACATCGCTCCCTTGAAGGTGTTGTTGTTGAAGAACTCATCGTCCATGCGATGTTACGAGATGGTTGGTGTGGATATGATTATTGTTGTAGATTGCCGATAGTGGATCCGATCACTCTGGGTTTATTTTCCTCGCCTACACATAACTTTGGCTTATTTGACTTTGCTATTTACTGTTGTATTTTTGTGTGCATGCTTTGGTATTTGGTTGTGTGCATCCTAACTATATAAAGGCCAGTTGGGTGCTCATTATGTTTATATCCTCTTCATGCTCCAGTTTGTGCTAATAAAATCCGCCCTTTATGTTGAAAAAATGTTGTGTCCAAAGCCAGCCAAACCATCGGCATAGAAACGCATCTTGTTTTTTCAGTTCCGTGCTGTTTATGTTGTATCTTGTATGTGGCGGATGTTAAGAAAATTGCACATAATATTTTCTACACAACCTTTTGATCACCTTCTGATATTTTAATCTCAACCATTGTAATACAGTCAATCAATGGATAATATATTTCTAACCTATGCAGACGAACGTGAAGGCTTGTTTGTCTTTTGTTTTATTAGTTTTATTAATATACTCCGCCCGTTTTCAAATATTTGTCTTTTTAGACATTTCAAATGGACTACAACATACGAATCTATGTAGACATATTTTAGAATGTAGATTCACTTATTTTGCTTCGTGTGTAGCCATTTGTTGAAATCTATAAAAAGACAAATATTTGAGAACAGAGGAAGTAATAGATAACTCCCTGCAAAAAAATAATATATATATATATATATGATAGATAGCAGAAAACTTGTATTTAGAGTCATAAATTACATGCTACTTCCCATGAAATATCTTTACTTGTTTATCTAAAAAATGTTGTTATTTGTTTGGTCCCTCAAAGAAAAACTACAAAAATCATTAACATGGTTTCAGTTAGGGCTGGTCACAAGATGTACATTAGAATATATGTCCGCACTGCAAAGGCCGATTGTGCCGATGAGGTTGGCCGGTGTCTTGACGGCCGTGCATCTTCTCAAACTAGGATTGTATACTTTTAACTTTGGCTTTGCATTGTTGCCATAAAAGTAGAAGAGCAGCCCCCCACCGAGACGTAACACTCTCAAAGGCAGCACATGTTTGACGACTTTCCGACGCGTCGGTATCGTATACGCTTTGACCCAAACGTTGCTTTTAGAATCACTCAGGAGCCATATATTGATCAAATACGGTTCCATTTGAGCTATGCACAAAGTGCCATTGAGCTGGGCTATGCTTATAGGCTCCTTGACTCTGATAACTCCTCCTTGCGGTCCATGGATCGCCTGCCACTTCTCGCTCTCAAGGTCGAAGCACAGCACGCAGTTCTCATCACGGGACAAGACGTGCAAGGCACCATCAAGGGCGACAGGGGGACTAGCATAGCTTTGGCGGGCTATCATTGGGGGCGGTCGTGTCCGTCGCCATTCGACGTTGTCTCCTACTGTGAGGATGTCGCAAGTTTGTGTTCGGTTGGTCATACGGAGGCGAAGGAGCTTGTACACGCCGGACTGGGCGGTGCGTCCGAAGCCCATGTATGTCAACGTGTAATACTCTAGAACCGTCTGCTTCGGCAAATTCGTGAGCGTCACACCGGTGGCTAGGTTCACGACGGCGGGGGTCACCGAGTCCCTGTTGCGGAAGGTGATGTAGGCAAGGTCGTCGAGGCTGGCTTGGAAGGTCCACGCCCCCGCTAAGCTCGACACTCTCACAGGTGTGCCCTCCGTGTCCATCAGTTGCAGGGACCAATGGTGGGAGTCGCTGGTTTTGGCGACGAGAAGCGGCTCGGCACGGGACCTGTGCGCCGCCACGAAGGCTGGGTTGGAGATGATGTCGCGCCAGTTCCTGGACACGCACCGGCACCGGCCTAGGGACCTGGGCGGCAGCCAGGACAGGATCTCGAAGATAACGTCCGTTGATGGTGAGACGGCAATGGTGGGAGTTCTGGCCTCCGTGGCGGCTGAATCGAGGTCACGGCGCCGCCGCTTAGGGGACAAGGACGCCATGGCGACGGGCTGACAGGCTCGACCAGGAACCAAGCCGGCCGCCTAGTGACCTTCTCTGTTGATCGATCTGAGATTTGCTGAAGGCTGAAGGCTCTTCTATTTATAGTACTACCATACTGCCGATATCTATATTGGGTCGGATTGCACTTGCCGCAATCGCGTCGTATTAAATTGGAACTCTGGATTTACGTGTGACCACCCGATGGCTAGATCAGATCGCGCTAGGGTAAAGGGGGATGAGATTGCAGAGAAAGGTAGGAGGTGAGGGTTTTTTTTGAGTTGTTAATTGTTTTTGAGATAGCTACCCGCTTAGTTCAAGCGGTTAGGAGGTGAGGTTTTCTCGCAGAAAAGGAAAGAGGTTCGGTACAAGGAGAGATTCAGAAGCATACACACACAAGATGCCCTCGTCGCCCACACGGGGGCTGCTTATAACCCACGCTGACCCTGGGCAGTGGCCCACTGCTGACTTGGCCCTCTGATGACTTGTCCCCCGTGCTCCTATTGATCCATCGAGTCCACCGTATGTGGCACCAGATGGTGTATGCGTGACATTGTTGGAAATATGCCCTAGAGGCAATAATAAAAGGATTATTATTATATTTCCTTGTTCATGATAATTGTCTATTATTCATGCTATAATTTTATTATCCGGAAATCGTAATACATGTGTGAATACATAGACCACAATGTGTCCCTAGTGAGCCTCTAGTTGACTAGCTCGTTGATCAATAGATAGTCATGGTTTCCTGGCTATGGACATGGGGATGTCATTGATAACGGGATCACATCATTAGGAGAATGATGTGATGGACAAGACCCAATCCTAAACATAGCACACGATCATATAGTTCGTTTGCTAGAGTTTTTCCAATGTCAAGTATCTTTTCCTTAGACCATGAGATCGTGTAACTCCCGGATACCGTAGGAGTGCTTTGGGTGTACCAAACGTCACAACGTAACTGGGTGACTATAAAGGTATACTGCGGGTATCTCCGAAAGTGTCTGTTGGGTTGACACGGATCAAGACTGGGATTTGTCACTCCGTATGACGGAGAGGTATCTCTGGGCCCACTCGGTAATGCATCATCACAAGGAGCTCAAAGTGACCAAGTGTCTGGTCACGGGATCATGCATTATGGTACGAGTAAAGTGACTTGCCGGTAACGAGATTAAACGAGGTATTGGGATACCGACGATCGAATCTCGGGCAAGTAACGTACCGATTGACAAAGGGAATTGTATACGGGGTTGCTTGAATCCTCGACATCGTGGTTCATCCGATGAGATCATCGAGGAGCATGTGGGAGCCAACATGGGTATCCAGATCCCGATGTTGGTTATTGACCGGAGAGCCATCTCGGTCATGTCTACATGTCTCCCGAACCCGTAGGGTCTACACACTTAAGGTTCGGTGACGCTAGGGTTGTAGAGATATGAATATGCAGTAACCCGAAAGTTGTTCGGAGTCCCGGATAAGATCCTGGACGTCACGAGGAGTTCCGGAATGGTCCGGAGGTGAAGAATTATATATAGGAAGTGCAGTTTCGGCCATCGGGAGAGTTTCGGGGGTCACCGGTATTGTACCGGGACCACCGGAAGGGTCCCGGGGGTCCACCGGGTGGGGCCACCCATCCCGGAGGGCCCCATGGGCCAAAGTGGGGAGGGGAACCAGCCCATAGTGGGCTGGTGCGCCCCCCTTGGCCCACCCCATGCGCCTAGGGTTGGGAACCCTAGGGTGGGGGGGGGGGGCGCCCCACCTGGCTTGGGGGGCACTCCACCCCTTGGCTGCCGCCCCCCCCTAGGAGATCCCATCTCCTAGGGGGCCTATATAAAGGGGGGAGGGAGGGGGCAGCCGCACCCTTTTGAGTCTTGGCGCCTCCCTCTCCCCTGCAACACCTCTCCCTCTCGTAGTAGAACGGCGAAGCCCTGCTGCGGTGACCCCTGCATCCACCACCACGCCGTCGTGCTGCTGGATCTTTATCAACCTCTCCTTCCCCCTTGCTGGATCAAGAAGGAGGAGACGTCACGCTGACCGTATGTGTGTTGAACGCGGAGGTGCCGTCCGTTCGGCGCTAGGATCTCCGGTGATTTGGATCACGTCGAGTACGACTTCCTCATCCCCGTTCTTTGAACGCTTCCGCGCCTGATCTACAAAGGTATGTAGATGCAATTCGATCACTCGTTGCTAGATGAAATCATTGATGAATCTTGGTGAAACCGTAGAAATTTTTTTGTTTTCTGCAACATTCCCCAACAGTGGCATCATGAGCTAGGTCTATGCGTAGTTCTCTTTGCACGAGTAGAACACCATTTGTTGTGGGCGTAGATGTTGTCAACTTTCTTGCCGCTACTAGTCTTATTTTGCTTCAGCGGTATTGTGGGATGAAGCGGCCCGGACCGACCTTACACGTACGCTTACGTGAGACTGGTTCCACCGACTGACGTGCACTAGTTGCATAAGGTGGCTAGCGGGTGTCTGTCTCTCCCACTTTAGTTGGAGCGGGTTCGATGAAAAGGGTCCTTATGAAGGGTAGATAGAAGTTGACAAATCACGTTGTGGCTTTCCCGTAGGTAAGAAAACGTTCTTGCTAGAACCCTTTTGCAGCCACGTAAAACTTGCAACAACAATTAGAGGATGTCTAACTTGTTTTTGCAGCCAAGTGCTTTGTGATGTGATATAGCCAAAGTTGTGATGAATGATGAATGATATATATGTGATGTATGAGATCATGTTCTTGTAATAGGAATCACGACTTGCATGTCGATGAGTATGACAACCGGCAGGAGCCATAGGAGTTGTCTTTATTTTTTGTATGACCTGCGTGTCATTGAGAAACGCCATGTAAATTACTTTACTTTATTGCTAAACGTGTTAGCCATAGTAGTAGAAGTAATAGTTGGCGAGCAACTTCATGGAGACACGATGATGGAGATCATGGTGTCATGCCGGTGACAAGATGATCATGGAGCCCCAAGATGGAGATCAAAGGAGCTATGTGATATTGGCCATATCATGTCACTATTATTATTTGATTGCATGTGATGTTTATCATGTTTTTGCATCTTGTTTACTTAGAACGACAGTAGTAAATAAGATGATCCCTCATAATAATTTCAAGAAAGTGTTTCCCCTAACTGTGCACCGTTGCGACAGTTCGTTGTTTCGAAGCACCACGTGATGATCGGGTGTGATAGATTCCAACGTTCACATACAACGGGTGTAAAACAGATTTACACATGCAAACACTTAGGTTGACTTGACAAGCCTAGCATGTACAGACATGGCCTCGGAACACAGAAGACCGAAAGGTCGAGCATGAGTCGTATAGAAGATACGATCAACATGAAGATGTTCACCGATGTTGACTAGTCTGTCTCACGTGATGATCGGACACGGCCTAGTTAACTCAGATCATGTTATACTTAGATGACGGGAGGGATGTCTATCTGAGTGGGAGTTCATTATATAATTTGATTAGATGAACTTAATTATCATGAACTTAGTCTAAAATCTTTACAATATGTTTTGTAGATCAAATGGCCCATGTTGTCCTCAACTTCAACCCGTTCCTAGAGAAAACCAAGCTGAAAGACGATGGCAGCAATTATACGGACTGGGTCCGGAACCTGAGGATCATCCTCATAGCTGCCAAGAAAGATTATGTCCTAGAAGCACCGCTAGGTGACGCACCCATCCCACAGAACCAAGACGTTATGAACGCTTGGCAGACACGTGCTGATGACTACTCCCTCGTTCAGTGCGGCATGCTTTACAGGTTAGAATCGGGGCTCCAAAAGCGTTTTGAGAGACACGGAGCATATGAGATGTTCGAAGAGCTGAAAATGGTTTTTCAAGCTCATGCCCGGGTCGAGATATATGAAGTCTCCGACAAGTTCTTCAGCTGTAAGATGGAGGAAAATAGTTCTGTCAGTGAGCACATACTCACTATGTCTGGATTACATAACCGCTTAATCAGCTGGGAGTTAATCTCCCGGATGACGCGGTCATTGACAGAATCCTTCAGTCGCTTCCACCGAGGTACAAGAGCTTTGTGATAAACTTCAATATGCAGGGGGTGGAAAAGACCATTCCTGAGGTATTTTCAATGCTGAAATCAGCAGAGGTAGAAGTCAAAAAGGAACATCAAGTGTTGATGGTCAATAAAACCACCAAGTTCAAGAAAGGCAAGGGTAAAAAGAACTTCAAGAAGGACGGCAAGGGAGTTGCCGCGCCCGGTAAGCAAGCTGCCGGGAAGAAGCCAAAGAATGGACCCAAGCCCGAGACTGAGTGCTTTTATTGCAAGGGAAGTGGTCACTGGAAGCGGAACTGTCCCAAATACTTAGCGGACAAGAAGGCCGGCAACAGAAAAGGTATATGTGATATACATGTAATTGATGTGTACCTTACCAGTATTCGTAGTAGTTCCTGGGTATTTGATACCGGTGCGGTTGCTCACATTTGTAACTCAAACAGCTGCGGAATAAACGGAGACTGGCGAAGAACGAGGTGACGATGCGCGTCGGGAATGGTTCCAAGATCGATGTGATCGCCGTCGGCACGCTACCTCTACATTTACCCACGGGATTAGTTTTAAACCTCAATAATTGTTATTTAGTACCAGCTTTGAGCATGAATATTGTATCAGGATCTCGTTTAATTCGAGATGGCTACTCATTTAAATCCGAGAATAATGGTTGTTCTATTTATATGAGAGATATGTTTTATGGTCACGCTCCTATGGTGAATGGTTTATTCTTAATGAATCTCGAGCGTAATGCTACACATATTCATAGTGTGAATACCAAAAGATGTAAGGTTGATAATGATAGTCCCACATACTTGTGGCACTGCCGCCTTGGTCACATAGGTGTCAAACGCATGAAGAAGCTCCATGCAGATGGACTTTTAGAGTCTCTTGATTACGAATCATTTGACATGTGCGAACTATGCCTCATGGGTAAGATGACCAAGACTCCGTTCTCAGGAACAATGGAGCGAGCAACCAACCTATTGGAAATCATACATACTGATGTGTGCGGTCCAATGAGTGTTGAGGCTCGTGGTGGCTATCGTTATGTTCTCACCCTCACTGATGACTTGAGTAGATATGGGTATGTCTACTTAATGAAACACAAGTCTGAAACCTTTGAAAAGTTAGGAATTTCAGAGTGAGGTTGAAAATCAACGTGACAGAAAAATCAAATTTTTGCGATCAGATCGCGGAGGAGAATACTTGAGTCACGAATTTGGCACACACTTAAGAAAATATGGAATAGTTTCACAACTCACGCCGCCTGGAACACCTCAGCGTAATGGTGTGTCCGAACGTCGTAATCGCACTCTATTGGATATGGTGTGATCTATGATGTCTCTTACCGATTTACCGCTGTCATTTTGGGGCTATGCTTTATAGATTGCCGCATTCACTTTAAATAGGGCTCCGTCGAAATCCATTGAGACGACACCGTATGAATTATGGTTTGGGAAGAAGCCTAAGCTGTCGTTTCTAAAAGTTTGGGGATGCGATGCTTATGTCAAGAAACTTCAACCTGAAAATCTCGAACCCAAGTCGGAAAAATGCGTCTTCATAGGATACCCTAAAGAAACTATTGGGTATACCTTCTACCTCAGATCCGAAGGCAAGATCTTTGTTGCCAAGAATGGATCCTTTCTAGAGAAAGAGTTTCTCTCGAAAGAAGTAAGTGGGAGGAAAGTAGAGCTTGATGAAGTACTGCCTCTTGAAGCAGAGAGTAGCGCAGCTCAGGAAAATGTTCCTGTGGTGCCTGCACCAATTAGAGAGGAAGTTAATGATGATGATCAAGATATTTCTGATCAAGCTCCTACTGAACTTCGAAGGTCCACAAGGACACGTTCCGCACCAGAGTGGTATGGCAACCCTGTCTTGGAAATCATGTTGTTAGACAACGGTGAATCTTCGAACTATGAAGAAGCGATGGCGGGCCCGGATTCCGACAAATGGCTGGAAGCCATGAAATCCGAGATAGGATCCATATATGAAAACGAAGTATGGATTTTGACTGACTTGCCCGATGATCGGTGAGTCATAGAAAATAAATGGATCTTTAAGAAGAAGACAGACGCGGATGGTAATGTGACCATCTATAAAGCTAGGCTTGTCGCTAAGGGTTATCGACAAGTTCAAGGAGTTGACTACGATGAGACATTCTCTCCCGTGGCAAAGCTGAAGTCCGTCCGAATCATGTTAGCAATTGCCGCATACTATGATTATGAGATATGGCAAATGGACGTCAAAACGGCATTCCTTAACGGTTATCTTAAGGAAGAACTGTATATGATGCAGCCAGAAGGTTTTGTCGATCCTAAGAATGCTGACAAGGTGTGCAAGCTCCAACGCTCGATTTATGGGCTGGTGCAAGCATCTCGGAGTTGAAACATTCGCTTTGATGAGATGATCAAAGCGTTTGGGTTTATGCAGACTTATGGAGAAGCCTGCGTTTACAAGAAAGTGAGTGGGAGCTCTGTAGCATTTCTCATATTATATGTAGATGACATACTTTTGATGGGAAATGATATAGAACTTTTGGACAGCATTAAGGCCTACTTGAATAAGAGTTTTTAATGAAGGACCTTGAAGAAGCTGCTTATATATTAGGCATCAAGATCTATAGAGATAGATCAAGACGCCTCATAGATCTTTCACAAAGCACATACCTTGATAAGATATTGAAGAAGTTCAGTATGGATCAGTCTAAGAAGGGATTCTTGCCTGTGTTGCAAGGTGTGAAATTGAGCTTAGCTCAATGTCCGACCATGGCAGAAGATATAGAAGAGATGAGTGTCATCCCCTATGTCTCAGCCATAGATTCTATTATGTATGCCATGCTGTGTACCAGACCTGATGTAAACCTTGCCGTAAGTTTGGTAGGTAGGTACCAAAGTAATCCCGGCAAGGAACACTGGACAGCGGTCAAGAATATCCTGAAGTACCTGAAAAGGACTAAGGAAATGTTTCTCGTTTATGAAGGTGACGAAGAGCTCGTCGTAAAGGGTTACGTCGACACTAGCTTCGACACAGATCTGGATGACTCTAAGTCACAAACCGGATACGTGTATATTTTGAATGGTGGGGCAGTAAGCTGGTGCAGTTGCAAGCAAAGCGCTGTGGCGGGATCTACATGTGAAGCGGAGTACATGGCAGCCTCAGAGGCAGCACACGAAGCAGTCTGGGTGAAGGAGTTCATTACCGACCTAGGAGTCATACCCAATGCGTCGGGCCCGATGACTCTCTTCTGTGACAACACTGGAGCTATTGCCCTTGCCAAGGAGCCCAGGTTTCACAGGAAGACCAGGCATATCAAGCGTCGCTTCAACTTCATTCGTGAAAGTGTTCAAAATGGAGACATAGAGATTTGTAAAGTACATACGGACCTGAATGTAGCAGATCCGTTGACTAAACCTCTCCCTAGAGCAAAACATGATCAACACCAAAATTCCATGTGTGTTCGATTCATCACAATGTAACTAGATTATTGACTCTAGTGCAAGTGGGAGACTGTTGGAAATATGCCCTAGAGGCAATAATAAAAGGATTATTATTATATTTCCTTGTTCATGATAATTGTCTATTATTCATGCTATAATTTTATTATCCGGAAATCGTATACATGTGTGAATACATAGACCACAATGTGTCCCTAGTGAGCCTCTAGTTGACTAGCTCGTTGATCAATAGATAGTCATGGTTTCCTGGCTATGGACATGGGGATGTCATTGATAACGGGATCACATCATTAGGAGAATGATGTGATGGACAAGACCCAATCCTAAACATAGCACAAGATCGTATAGTTCATTTGCTAGAGTTTTTCCAATGTCAAGTATCTTTTCCTTAGACCATGAGATCGTGTAACTCTCGGATACCGTAGGAGTGCTTTGGGTGTACCAAACGTCACAACGTAACTGGGTGACTATAAAGGTATACTGCGGGTATCTCCGAAAGTGTCTGTTGGGTTGACACGGGTCAAGACTGGGATTTGTCACTCCGTATGATGGAGAGGTATCTCTGGGCCCACTCGGTAATGCATCATCACGATGAGCTCAAAGTGACCAAGTGTCTGGTCACGGATCATGCATTACGGTACGAGTAAAGTGACTTGCCGGTAACGAGATTGAACGAGGTATTGAGATACCGACGATCGAATCTCGGGCAAGTAACGTACCGATTGACAAAGGGAATTGTATACGGGGTTGCTTGAATCCTCGACATCGTGGTTCATCTGATGAGATCATCGAGGAGCATGTGGGAGCCAACATGGGTATCCAGATCCCGCTGTTGGTTATTGACCGGAGAGCCATCTCGGTCATGTCTACATGTCTCCCGAACCCGTAGGGTCTACACACTTAAGGTTCGGTGACGCTAGGGTTGTAGAGATATGAATATGCAGTAACCCGAAAGTTGTTCGGAGTCCCGGATGAGATCCTGGACGTCACGAGGAGTTCCGTAATGGTCCGGAGGTGAAGAATTATATATAGAAAGTGCAGTTTCGGCCATCGAGAGAGTTTCGGGGGTCACCGGTATTGTATCGGAACCACCGGAAGGGTCCCGGGGGTCCACCGGGTGGGGCCACCCATCCCGGAGGGCCCCATGGGCCAAAGTGGGGAGGGGAACCAGCCCATAGTGGGCTGGTGCGCCCCCCTTGGCCCACCCCATGCGCCTAGGGTTGGGAACCCTAGGGTGGGGGGCGCCCCACCTGGCTTGGGGGGCACTCCACCCCTTGGCCGCCGCCCCCTAGGAGATCCCACCTCCTAGGGCCGGCGCACCCCCTAGGGGGCCTATATAAAGGGGGGGGAGGGAGGGGGCAGCCGCACCCTTTTGAGTCTTGGCGCCTCCCTCTCCGCTGCAACACCTCTCCCTCTCGTAGTAGAACGGCGAAGCCCTGCTGCGGTGACCCCTGCATCCACCACCACGCTGTCGTGCTGCTGGATCTTCATCAACGTCTCCTTCCCCCTTGCTGGATCAAGAAGGAGGAGACGTCACGCTGACCGTACGTGTGTTGAACGCGGAGGTGCCGTCCGTTCGGCGCTAGGATCTCCGGTGATTTGGATCACGTCGAGTACGACTTCCTCATCCCCGTTCTTTGAACGCTTCCGCACGTGATCTACAAAGGTATGTAGATGCAATCCGATCACTCGTTGCTAGATGAACTCATGGATGGATCTTGGTGAAACCATAGAATTTTTTTTGTTTTCTGCAACGTTCCCCAACAGACATTGCCCTCCTCTTCAGAACGAGCGTCACCTAGCGCTCCGGTCGCCCCTTGCCAGATTGCCGCAGTCGGAAAACGCTGACGGAGTGTGTCGCAGTCCTCCCAGGTGGTGGCCGTTCGAGATGACGATGACAAACGAACTTGAAGCTGGACCAGTGTCGTGTCGCCGTGCTTGATCATGTGCATGTCCAAGATTTCTTCTGGCGCCGTCTCGACAGTGGACAAGTCTGGTGGCCGCGGCAGCTCGGCGAAGACAGGACTGTAGTTGGGAGACGTGGAAGACGCTATGGATGCGGCTGTCCGGCGGCAGCACCAGCTTGTAGGCGTGCGAGCCGATCTTGTCCTCGATCTTGAACGGTCCATAGAACTTGAACGCGAGCGTGGCGCACGGGCGGTTGACAACGGAGGATTGAGCATATGGTTGGAGCTTGAGCAGCATGTCGTCGCCCACTTCGAAGCTGCGCTCCGTGCGGTGGCGGTCCGCCTTCTTCTTGAAGCGGCGTTGAACTTGGAGGAGTTGCATTCTGACACTTGAGAAGATACATAAATCTTAAACACAAATACATCATCTGGAGGCATATGTGGCTTGCTTCCGGAACAAACAATCTAGGTGCTTCACAGGGTTGGGTTGCTGCAAAAATTACTTAGGTGTGGATGACAGACTGAATATATATATATCTTAAACCCCAAAAAAGAAAAACTGTTCCAGAGCTAAATGGGGCTGTCGTTCAGAAAGTGATTCCCGAAATTTCAATATTATTCAATTATACTATTCATGAAATGCCGGTTCTAGATTCAATTTTATTCGGAGACAAATTAATTAAATAATGGCATGTAAAGCAGCTAGTTTAACAGAAGAGCCGCCCATCGTCTGAAAAAAATACCAAAAATGCAAGGGCATTATAGTTTGCCTATTTCAAGATGCAACTAACTGAAATGAAAATGGATATTATATCTGCACATTGTGGTATGACTAAAATTCATGAACCCGGGTGTCCAGGCACCCTCTTATCCCCACCGTATTCAGGGTGCAGCACCTAGAGATCTGTACCACGTACGGTATCAGCAATTTGATTAACAGGCCACAGCTTGCTAAGCGTGGGAGGCTGGACAGAGTAGAAAAGAATCTGGGCCTAGTATGGCACTGTACATCTTAGGCTGATTCCACCTAGCGACACGAGATGGACGTTGAGTTGACATGTCGGCCCGCTGTAAAGAAAAGAAAGAGACGTGTCGCCTTGAAGCCTTTCGCCCTCCACATCGCTATTCCCCACCCCCTCCACCTTCCTCTCATCACGCACTCTGCCCACGCACCCCACCGATGATGGCAATGGAGACCATCGAGCCTCGTGGAGATGATATGGTTTCAGGACTCGCCGAACTACTCCACGGCCGTGAATCACCAATGATAGGTAAATCAGATCCCGGCACGGCTCATGGCATCGACCTTCTGGCATCAATAGCCGCCGATCTGGATTTGGAACCAAGCTCCAGGTCAGAGTCGCCATGCTCAGTCGGATCTATTGCCGATTTCTCTAACCTCATCTGATGTATTGTATCGATTCGACCCCCCCCCCCCCCCCCCCCCCCCCCCCACCCAAACTCCTTTTTCTAGATCCGAAGTGGTTCTTCCCCATCGCCCTGAAACCGGCGGTGGCGCCGGTCAATGTCGATGGTATTCCTCCGGTAACAGTCCATCGTAAGTGCAGCCCTACATTTTGATTCCCCCTCCCTATGTCATTTAAGTTCTTAGTGCTAACCACGGCTGTTCTTATTGGTGATTGTCCATGAATCATGGATGCGGCGACAACGAGCGAGAGAGCTTTGGCTGAGGTGAAGGCGGGCAATCAGTTGGAGGAGGAGGCATGTGAATGGCTCAAGAGTGACGCGGCAGCATGAAGCAGCTACGTCTTGATGACGCAAGATGACGCGGCGGCGTCTCGCTAGTGCCAGGAGGAGGTGGGGGCGACCACTGCGCCAGAATCCTCGTCGGCGCAAGAGTGACATACACATCTTCTTGGCGGCTGCGGCGGCCGCACGCGTCGGTGGCTGCTGGCATCATGGTCGGCTGATCGTATCCTTTCAAATTCCATAACTGAAACCTCACCCATGAAAGCTGAAACCTAGCGCATAATTAATCTGACAAACCATTATGGTCTGTAATGGTGGCAAATGATTTCTGTTATCGCTGTGTCACTACAATCTACCGTTCTCCCTAATTCTATTTGACGCACATTCCTCCATGTCTTCGTATCTGTGGAACTGATTTGGATCTATTCCTCCTTGCTGGGTTGCAGTGCTCGTTCATTGGAGTTTCTCTGTACGAATTTCTCAAGGGGTGTGCATCAAACCCAATTAAAAAACAGTAAAAGCCACCTATGCGATCATGGGGGGCGGGCAGGTGCGACTACTCACAAATTATTGTTGTCTATTCATCTTTTTTCTCTTTATTACAGTGAGTTTAGTTCTGCATTCCATGCGTTTTGTTTCTTTTTTTTATTTCAGCCAGACACTTCCGTTATGCCTGCTCCCTTTCCTTCTCTTTTTTTCAGATTTCATATAATCTGTCTCTCGCATGAGCTAAACCTATGAAGATTGGCTTCTTTCGTACGGCTCTGGTATGCAAGATTGAATAACTCTTATTGCCTATGTTCTTTCCTTTGCTATTGCTATCAACAATTTAGAATTGTTCTAGCTAAAGAACATAATTAGTCTAAAATGAGTAGGAATGGGCAGAATATGCTTGATGCATGAATCATGACAAAATGGCATTTATTGATCATGCATTCTGTTATTTTGGATCTTCTGGAAATAAAATGTCATTGCCAAATGTTGATAATTTGAGGTCTGGTTTAATTCCTTCTAGCCATGAACCACTTTAGGATTTAAAGTATGCAATCCTAATGCGAATACTGTTAAACAGCAACTTGTTATCCATGATCTTTTGCTCACTCATATTATGTTGAAATATACGGATGTTCCATGTGTGTGTGTGTGTGTGTGTGTGTGTTTGGGGGGGGGGGGGGGGCGGGGCAATTCTGGGTCTATTCAGGATTACTTTTCTGGGACTATTTTTCCACAAGTCAAGGATGGACCCTATGACACGGCATGTATGTATGTAGATGGAAACTGTCAATATTAGTACTTTGCTTGTAGCACGGTTCTGTCTGAGTAATTGTCGGCATGAATAATTTTAACTTTAATTTTGATCTTTAGTTTTAATCTGTTTCAGTACCTGATGAATTTACCATCCAGTTTGCGAGGATGTTTTATTTGCCAAGTTTGACGTCTACTTGATTATGTGCGTTGAATGCCATTGTCATAACAGTCATGGGCGATGGCGGAAGTAGGCAAAACCTTCTCCAATGTTAGGATGATATACTAACAACCTTGGCATTTCACAGAAGTGAGTGTTATCCTAGATTGTTAAGATTAACTGGGTTAATATTGTGTTTCTTGAATAATTAATTCATTGTGTTACCCATCATAATGCATATATCAGTACCTTCTCAACATGGGATGGCACGGCAACGCGCATCTTCATGATCTAGTTAATATTAAAAGATACATAGTTACAAGTGGGTTGTAAGGCTCCCCAACCAAAATTAATAGTACTTGTTGGAGATTATCTTGTTACACTAAAATCTTGGTTTTTGCGGGCAGAACTTGAACTTGGTAAGGGCATTCACACGAAGAATATTACTTAATTTCGTATGCAAAATAGCTATATTTAGTTTCCCGAACTGGGCAAAACATGGAATTCCTAGCATATCCAAGTTAGCCATCTCTTTTAAAGTTAGCCGTGTCATTTACATTGTGATTTTTGCTTACTGCAATCAGTTTGCTATATATATTAAAGACATTAGCCCTATCAATATCTCACTTTGATTTTGGTTTGCAAGGTAAGCACCGATTTACCGCTCGTGCATGGGTCGTGATCACACTTTGTGGGGGTACACATCTTAGGCCTCTTCTGGTTCATAGGATAGGATTATCATAGGAATAGGAATTTTGTAGGAAATGAAATGGCATGTATCTCAAATCCTATGAGTAGGAATAGGAAATGAGATGTCATTTGGTTGACACAAAAGGAATTTTTCCATTGAGTCTGGCTCATTTTTATTTTCCTATGAAATGTGGAGGATAAGAACCAATCCTATATAGGAATAGAAATCTATTCCTATGAACCAAAGGGCTCTAAAGGAAAAAATCCTATAAAAATCCTATCCTCTAAAATTCCTATGAAATTTCTCCAAACCAAAACCAAAGGAGACATTAAAATGGAATCCGCCACCTTGACGGCAGGGCATTGAGACTGTCGCTGAAACAGCTTCCCTGGTGCCTCGTTTTGTGTAGAGAGAGATACAGCCCCATGCTCATTAAAAGAAGAGAGATTCTTTATTCGTGGCACACTGTAGCAGTATCACCTATGGAGCTGTAAATCGGTGCGGCATAGACTCAGATGTACTAGTGACGTGCACGTGAACTGGTGTGTCCGGCAATTATGCTGCAAACTGTCACGTGCTTCAAAGATTCATATCATGTTCCACATCCAAGCTGTTGTTGGTACAGTATGAAAAACAAGTTGTTATTGGTACAAGATCACATCTGTTCTTGGTACAGTAATAAAAATGTCTGTTCTTGGTACACTAAAAAAATGTATGTTCTTGGTACAAGATCACATTGCATCATGATGTTGTTCCTAGTATGGGAGGGGGCCTCCTTTTAAGTACGTGGACAGGTGCCTGACATTTCGACGCTACCTATAAGATTAACATTTTCTTCGAAAAGGTTACTGCTAGATTATCATGGGCATTCGTGTTTCCAAGTGTCATCAATTTTGATAAAATCACAACTAAGAGTCAATTACATTCGTGGTGCTACAACTTGACGTAAATGGTCATTTTGGTGCTATAAGTCATGGTATACATTGAAGTGGTGCGTAAACTTGACATTGACGTGCAAATACGGTGCTTATCTCATTTATATACGGAGTCGGTGCTGACCAGGCGCATGGGGCCCGCTGTCAGCCACTCGACCAGAGAGAAGGGACGTGTGGCCAGATTTTTTTCAAAAGCACCCTTGAAATATTTTTTCACAAAAAAATCCCTGTTGAGGCCAGATTTTTTTCAAAAGCACCCTCGAAATATTTTTTCCTAAAAAAATCCCTGTTGACGTGGGAAGATTCTGTCACCTCTATGAGAAGTGGGTCCCGCATGTCACCTGAGACCGAAAACAAAATGCCGGGATCGAACCCACAACAATGTCCTCACAAACAAGCTGGCAAACCACCGCACCAATTAAGTCTTCTACGGGCAATACGGGTAAACATATTATATGTATTTTAATCGCAGCGCAGGCGGAGGTTAAATGGGCTGTACATCTTGCGGCTTAGTTTCCACCTGTTAGTTTCTTTTATTTTTCAGCAGAAAGTATCTAAATTATAAGTTCTTAAAAAATCTAAATTATATTCTCGGTAATAAAAATAACGAATGAATATTTGTGTTTATAAATATTGTACTACCTCTGTTCACTTTTATAAGACGTTTTAGACATTCAGACACTGTTGAAAACAGCACAAAGCAAGCTGTCTGAAACGTCTTATAAAAACAAACAAAGGGAGTACATGCAAACAGAATAAATTATTTTATAAAACTTTTCACATATTATTTAAATAATATTTATGAATTATAACAGTGTTTGCAAACTATAGAACTAAAAAAATTACAATTAAGAAAATTAGTTTAGGTATACAACATTTCAATAATCATATGCATGTTTGTATAGTTCAATGTTTTTGTAATAAAAAATAATCATAATTTATAATTTAAGCTGCTCATATGAATATTCATTTTCTATAATTTGAATATAAGCGTGACTGTATAATATTTATGTATTCATTAAATATTTTAATTTTATTAAATGTCAGTATTAACTAAATTTTTTATATCATGCAAGGATGTATATTTAAATGTTATTATTCACTAATAATATTTTCCATGTATAATATTTGTATCGCACAAATATTTGAACATATTTTTTATCAATTATGTTTTACAAATAAATTTAAAAAAGGAACAGATGTAGAGTGGGCCGCACTATCTGCAGCCAATAAAAGCTCCGCATGCTGCCAGGTTAGTACAGATAGCTTTCTTATCCAAATTTGACATGAGACTTTGTTGCCGTGTTGGTTAGCAGTACTGATGACTATTTGTCGGGTATGGGCTCGAGTCCAGGTGGCCTCACTTTTGATATAATTTTCACTCCTCTGACAGGTGGGACCCACTCCTAATATAGGGAAAAAAGTCCACTCTTTCACGTCAACAGGGTTTTTTTTGTGAAAATATATATTTCGAGGGTGTTTTCCAAAAAATCAGGCCACGCACCCCTTCTCTCTGGTGCAGTGGCTGACAGCGGGCCCCACGCGCCTAGTCAGCACCTACTCCGTATATAAACGAGATAAGCACCGAATTTGCATGTTAATGCCAAGTTTTTGCACCACTTCAATGTATTAATTTACGGTCAAACAGTCATTAAATTATCATCCCACAACAAGTAGTAACTAGCATAAAAATATGGTATTGGAATTATGGTTCCAAAAGATCGGGTTTTGTTTTGTTTGACGTTCATCTTCTAAGGACATCTACAACAGGTCCCGTCCATTTTGTCTCCTCAAATGTCCAGAGACGTGTCTGATTGGTGTTTGTTTTAAGCCCTCGGTTATGTATGAATCAGCTATATCATCTATTTTGCCGTTAAATTACCGGTCCTATGCATATGATTGATGAGGATGGAGAGAGGAAAAAAAGAAAGAATAAAGAAAAAGAAAATATGATCTAGGATGGTCCGCGTCCTACGTGGTTGACTGACCGCGCACCCGCAAGCCCTTATATCCTTTTAATATATGGGGTGGATATGAGAATTTGCAGGTAGTCCAGACATATTGGGACAAAGTGGGGGTCCGCTTGTGTCACATATTTCATTCTCTCTAGGAATTGATATGGTTTTCTTGGGTGAATGGACCAGGTCTATGTATGGTTGTGTAATGTGAATGCACCTGGTCCATTGAATGTACAAGGTCCATCCATACTTGGACCTAGCACATTTAACCGACACAATCATACATGGACCTGATAAATTCACCCAACGAAAGCATACTTGGACCTAGTACATTCAACAGACATGACCATACTTGTATATGGTACATTCAGCGGACATAACCATACGTGGACTTGGTACATTCAGCCCAAAGCAGTCGATGAATGTACCAGGCCCAAGTATGGTACTGTCTAGCGAATGTATCTGGTTGATGTATGATTGTATCGGCTGAATGTACCAAGTCCAGGTATGGCTCCGTCGGCAGAATGTATCATGTCCAAGTATGGTTATGTCGGTTGAATGTACCCGATCCAGGTATGATTGAGTCAGCTGGATGTACTAGGTCCAAGTATGGTAGTGTCCGCTAAATGTACCGGGTCTAAGTACAGTTCCGTTGGCTGAATATACCAGGTCCATATATGATTGTGTCGGGTGAATGTACGAGGTCCATGTATAATTGTGTCTGTTGAATGTATCAAGTCCAAGTATGGTAGTGTCGAGATGAATGTACTTGATCCATGCATGGTAGCGTCCGGCTGAATGTACCAGGTCCAAGTATTGTAACAGGTCCATGTATGGTTGCTTCCGACTGAATGTACTAAGTCCAAGTATAATTGTGTCCGCTGAATGTACCAGATCCACTCCAATACCTTGGTTTCCTCCTCCTCGTCGTCGCCGCCTAGTTCACGCCACTTCACCATCATCCCAGGCCTTGTGGCGTCATCCACCGTCAGCCCCACCGTCACCGACGCCCACTACTAGCGACGTTGGGAGTACTACATGGCACGCTGAGGCCAGGGTCGCCGGCGGCCCTCGGCGTACCAACTGTTATGACTGACGCACCATATGTAACGTCATTCACCTATGCCAATCTATTTTGTGTTTTGTGTTCTTGTGTGGGAAATCTGGAAAAGGTGTTAAATTCATATACGGATGGAGCGGGGGATAACGATAGATAGAGAGGGGACATAGAGATGAAGTAGGATAGAGAAACATGAGGGTAGTTGTCCGTGGAGTTTAAACGAATGGTTTGCAAGTTGTGGGTTGCGTTAAGCCGACGCAACCATAGTTGGATCTAGTACATTCACCTGACATAATACTTGGACCTGACACATTTACCGGACATGGACATACTTGGACCTAGTACATTTAGTCAACACAACCATACTTAGACCTAGCACATTTAGCCAATGCAACCATATATGGGCCTGGTACATTCACGCGACAAACCCATACTTGGACCTGGTACATTCAGCGGACACTACCATACTTGTATCTGATACATCCAAAGGGCACGACCTTACTTGGATCTAGTACATTCAGCAGACACAATCATACTTGGACCTGGGACATTCAGCCGGCGCAATTATACTTGGACTTGGTACATTCACCCGAAAGTGGTCGCTGAATGTATCAGGCCCAAATATGATTGTGTCTAATGAATGTATCTGGTCCATGTATGGTTGTATCGGCTGAATGTATCAAGTCCAACTATGGTTTCATCTGCTGAATGTATCAGGTCCAAGTATGGTTGTGTCGGCTGAATGTACCCAGTCCAAGTATGATTGCGTCGGGTGAATATAGTAGGTCCAAGTATGGTAGTGTCTGCTAAAATGTACCAGGTCCAGGTATAGTTGCATTGGCTGAATGTACCTGGTACAAGTATGTCTGTGTTGGCTGAATGTACCAGGTCCAAGTACGGTTGTGTTGGGTGAATGTACCAGGTCCATGTATAGTTATGTCCGTTGAAATGTACCGGGTCCAACTATGGTTCTGTCTGGATGAATGTACCTAGTCCATGTATGGTTGCGTTCGACCGAATGTACAGACCCAACTATTGTACCAGATCCATGTATGGTTGGTTACCGCGAAATGTACCAAGTCCAAGTATAATTGTGTTGGTTGAATAACCAGACCCACTCCAACACCTCGGCCTCGCCCAACTCAGGCATGTGACGCCCCCGACTCGACCATGCATTAATCATACACACAAATGTGCACGATGAAGATCAAAGACTCACGGGAAGATATCACAACACAACTATAGACACAAATTCAAACATAAAACTTTATATTACTGTAGGATCTAGAAGTAGATGTGTCTAGAGGGGGGGTGATTAGACACTTAATGCTAGAGTTGCAATTTTTAAGCTTTTTCGGTTTAAGTGGAGTTTAGGCACAATTTCAACACACACAATACATATCAAGCAAGCATGCAAAGAGTATATGGGCAGCGGAATGTAAAGCATGCAACTTGCAAGAATGTAAAGAGAAGGGTTTGGAGAATTCAAACGCAATTGAAGACACGGATGTTTTTCCCGTGGTTCGGATAGGTGGTGCTATCCTACATCCACGTTGATGGAGACTTCAACCCATGAAGGGTAACGGTTGCGCGAGTCCACACAGGGCTCCACCCAAGGGTAACGGTTGCGCGAGTTCACACAGGGCTCCACCCACGAAGGGTCCATGAAGAAGCAACCACCCACAAAGGGTCCACGAAGAAGCAACCTTGTCTATCCCACCATGGCCATCGCCTACACAGGACTTGCCTCACTAGCGGTAGATCTTCACGAAGTGGGCGATCTCCTTGCCCTTACAAACTCCTTGGTTCAACTCCACAATCTTGTCGGAGGCTCCCAAGTGACACCTAGCCAATCTAGGAGACACCACTCTCCAAGAAGTAACAAATGGTGTGTAGGTAATGAACTCCTTGCTCTTGTGCTTCAAATGATAGTCTCCCCAACACTCAACTCTCTCTCATAGGATTTGGATTTGGTGGAAAGAAGGTTTGAGTGGAAAGCAACTTGGGAAGGCTAGAGATCAAGATTCATATGGTAGGAATGGAATGTCTTGGTCTCAACACATGAGTAGGTGGTTCTTTCTCAGAACATATGAGTTGGAATGGTGTGTGCGTTCTGATGGCTCTCTCATCGAATGAGGAGGAGGTGCAGGGGTATATATAGCCTCCACACAAAATCCAACCGTTACACAGTTTTCCAATCTCGGTGGGACCGAATCAATAAACTCGGTCGGACCGAAAATGTAAACCTAGTGACCGTTAGTGATTTCGGTGGGACCGACTGGATCAACTCGGTGGGACCGATATTCTAGGGTTAGGGTAAATCCAAAACTCGGTTTGATCGATTACTCAAACTCGGTGGGACCGATTTGGGTAATAAGTGAAACTGAGATTTGGTCAAGCAAACTCGGTGGGACCGATTGCATATCTCGGTGGGACCGAGAATATTGCAATGGGTAACAGAGAGTTTGCAAGCCCATCTCGGTGAGACTGAGATCCCATCGGTGAGACTGAACTGATTAGGGTTTGGCAGTGGCTAAAGACAAGTGAAACTCGGTGGCGCCGGATAGGAAGAATCGGTAGGACCGAGTTTGGCTTAGGGTTTAGGTCATATGTGGATATGGGAAAGTAGTTGAGGATTTTGGAGCATATCATTAAGCACATGAAGCAAGAGGCTCATTAAGCAACACCTCATCCCTCCTTGATAGTATTGGCTTTTCCTAAAGACTCAATGTGATCTTGGATCAGTAAAATATAAAATGAAGAGTCTTGAGCTTGAAGCTTTAGCCAATCCTTTGTCCTTAGCATCTTGAAGGAGTTCCCACAACCTTTAGTCCATGCCACTCCATTGTTGAACTTATTTGAAACATGCTAGATCGAAATGTTAGTCCAACAAGAGATATGTTGTCATCAATTATCAAAACCACCTAGGGAGCACTTGTGCTTTCAATCTCCCCCTTTTTGGTAATTGATGGCAACATACATGAAAGCTTTAGATAAAGATATAAAGATCAGCAAGTAAAGCTTTGGAAGGACATGTAACAAGCATAGGCTCCCCCTACATATATGCACTCATGTAAATATGAAATATAGAGACATGTGAGAGCGCAATCATGACAGAGTAGGCAATGTGTTACATGTATCTTGGCCATATGCATCAGAGAAAAAGATTATCAAGGAAAATACCTTCATGCTCATGAGTCCTTGCAAACAGTATGTACATAAGCAAGAACTCCTCATACTCATGATTTTGATGCATATACTTACCTTGTGGTCTTGAGTTGGCTTAGGATGGAATGAACCTGCACAAATAAGGTTAGATAACACAGGTATATCCACTAGCCAAAGCAAACAAAGGAAACCACAAGAATACCAAGACTGGGATGACATGTAGAGAGTGAGTACAAGGTACCACATAGAATTCAACATGTCCCCAAGAATAAAGATATGCAATGAATTTGACTGATTTCTTTTCCTTAGGTGTCTTGCTCCCCCTGAATCTTACATGGGATATTGGGAGAAGATAGGAAACAGAAAATCAGAGCTGAAAGATATGAACAGAACTTAATTCAAGTGAGTTCATATGAACATGTCTTTCCCCCCAAAAAAAGACATGTGGCATCTCTCCTCTTGAACATCAAGCATCTGGGATCCTTGAGTATTTTCTCTCCCTGGAAATCTCTCTCTCCCCCTTAACAACATCTGGAATCCTTGAGACTTTCTCTCCCCCTTGAGGTCTCTCTCTCCCCCTTAATACTTTCTCTCTTGTAGGTTTGGTCCTTGAGACTGTTTCTCTCCCTTGATGTGATCTCTCCCTCCTACAAGCTTTGATGTGATCTCTCTCTCCCCCTTTGACATCAATTTCCAAGAAGGTTTTTCCTGGAATCCGTCGAATAGGTTTGGTCCTTGAGATTCAGCACAAAGCAGAGGATAAAATTGTGATGCTTGTAGAGGACAAGATTCATTGAGTGGAGCTGGATCAGAAGAAATGTAGAACAAGTGGCAATCTGTTTTTCTGATTGCAAAGTCGGTGGCACCGAGTGGCATATTTCGGTGGTACCGAAAAGATTCGGTTGGACCAAAAATTGCAAGTCGGTGAAACCGAGTTTACACAGAGAAAAACACTTGTCACCTCAGCTCACTAGACATGTAGGATCTCACAAAGATTTGCAATGAATTACCTGAAGGATTTGCAAGGAATTTGATGCAGAAATATGCAGAACAAAAACAAAGAGAAAAGAGTGAAAGTTTCTAGATGAAGTTTTTTTTTTGAAAGAGAAGGAAACAAATATGCAAGGGACAAATGCAATAACTCAGAAAAGGACACAAGAGAACTTCATCTAGAATTGGGCGGTGACATAGTCACCTATGTTGGAGTATATTGACTTAGGAGTCAAGTGAGAACACTTGATCATAGGTCATACTCATCGTTTAAGCTCAAAATGGGGTTACCATTTTTCGTTTAAGCATCTTGATGTATTCACATCTTGTTGAGTTGCTTTGACTCATGTCTTGGAGTAAAACTTCTCTAAGATGGAATAACATACCTTGGGCGACAAGACGTGCTTTGTTGCGAACCACTTGTCCATCTTCATCTTGCTTGTTACGAAACACCCATTTGGTACCAATGATGTTGTGGTTGTTGTCGGGCTTCTCGACCAATGTCCAAACTTGGTTTCTCTCAAAATTATGTAGCTCTTCATGCATAGCGTTTATCCAATCTGGATCTTCCAATGCTTCTTCAACCTTCATAGGTTCAATGCTAGAGATGAATGAATAGTTTTCACAAAAGTTAGCTAAACGAGTTTTTGAGCGAGTGATTCTCCCGGTTTGTATATCATTGAGGATTTGCTTGACGGGATGATCTTTGGCAATTCTTGCTCGAACTCGTGAGAGCTTCTGCTTGGGTCTTTGTTGAACATCTTCTTCATCTTGTTCTTCTTCTTGGCCTTCTTCATTGTTGACGTCGTCGTTCTCTTGTCGTGGTGGAGAAGGAGGTTGTTGATGTTCGTCTTGACGTATTTCCTCGTTTTCTTCATCTTGATGTGTCCCACTTGTGGATTCTTCCGTGTCGATTCTTGGTTCACCTTGTCGTGAAGTAGAAGCTTCCACTTGGACGGATGAAGTACTCTCCTTCACCTCCGTTGGACGAATTTTGCCAATGGACAAGTCTTGAATTGCTTCTGAAGGGTCTTTGTCTCCTACATCAATTGGAAATTGCTCTACTTGCGAGCCATTAGATTCATCAAACTTCACATCTACTGTCTCTTCAACCTTTCGGGTGAAATTGTTGTAGACACGGTAAGTGTGAGAGTTTGATCCATAACCAAGTAGAAAACTGAAAGAACATGCGGTGCCCCCATGTTTGGTTTTGGAAATTGATGACAATCTCTATGGACTAATGGTTGCCTTGAGTTATATTTGAAGGTTTTGTCCATAGGCTTTTCTTGGAGTACATGTGTTGGTTTCAAGAAAAGTTTGTGTCGACCAAGGTGCTATTCAAGGAATTATCCAAAGATTGGTCATTTGAGAGTTGAGCTTATTGCAAGCATGTCTTGAAGAAGAAGATTGTGTGATCATTCATGTTTACCTTCAAGACATCATCCAAACGAAGAGAGTTGGAAAGATTCAAGGTTGATCAAGACTAATTCAAGAGTGAATCAAGTTGATCAACTCACAAAGCATAGAAGATGTACCGAGAGGGTTCAAGTGATCCCATGGTTTGGTAAGCATTGTCCATTGTGCTTTGTGTACTAACCCATGGTCTATGTGAGAGTTCTACGTGGGGTTAGGTACGTGTTCATGGGCTTGTGTCAAGAGGAAGATATCTCTCAACCCATGGAGAGGATGACATCAAGTGGTGATCGTCATCAAGATTGCCGTGTGCAAATTCAAGTGGATCATCGCGAAGAGATCAAGTGCTTGAAGCTTGCCGGCCATTGTGGTGACATTAGACTTGTGAAGATGTGCCGAAGAGTGGCTCACCCATAGTGGTCTATGGGGGAGCAATCATCTAGTCTTCATCGTGCCAACACAATCAAGAAAGGTGGTCCAACTTGAGGAAGTCAAGATCGTCATCATCTAGCTCAAGTGGACCATGTGCAAGGCAAAGGTTTGCCCTTGATAGGTTTTCTATTTTACCGGTCTCATGATGGTAGTTGGGAGACCGGGTTATAGGATCGATTGCCGTACTATCAAGGGGGGCTCTCGATGAGTAGCTTGATCGTATCGTTCGTAGAGAGCTCAAACCATTGCATCCTTGCATCATCTTTCTTGGTTCTTGTTTGGTTCTCTTTGTGAGTCTTAGAGCTTATGGTCATCTTGATGACAAGCTTGAGTTCATCGAAAACGGAGTTCGCATGCTTCTTCTATGATGTTTTCGATGTTGGAGGTTTTGCCGGTTCTTCTCGGTTGGAGGTTTCACTCCTCTATTTGTTGGCATTCCTCCCCTGCCTTTTCTTACTATAACCAGTCGCTGTTTTGATGCTACTCGTCGTCTTGTTTTCAACAAGCTTGAGTTTGCTCAATTCGGAGCTCATATGCAGAAGTTATGGCAGTTCTGATTTTCTTGAGTGTGGTTTTTGTCAGGGACCCAGCGGTAGTACCGCGGGCCACAGCGGTAGTACGGCTGAAGCTCAGCAAGCGGTAGTACCGCTCCTCCGAGCGGTAGTACCGCTGGATGGCCTCAGCCGCAGTACCGCTGTGGCTCCGTGCTCCTACCGCCTCGACTCGAGTGCGCATTTTCTCGTGTCGGGTTTTACGGTACTAGCTGCAGTGGTAGTGGCGGTAGTGCTGTTTGTGAGCGGTAGTACCACCCTGCCTCCGCGGTAGTACCGCTCTGGGTCCCAGCCCCAGCCCCTTCTCTTCTAGCGCGGCAGTACCGCTGAGGGGGAGCGGTAGTACCGCTTATGAGCGGTAGTACCGCCCTGCCCCCGCGGTAGTACCGCTCTCTGCGGGGCTGAGTGGGGGATAACGGTTGGATTTTCCCCCTCCTATAAAAGGGGGTCTTCTTCCCCTTTGAACCTTATCCTTTGAGCTCGTGTTCTTTCCCATTGTTGACCTTCTTCGAGCTTGCTAACTCTCAATTCCTCCATGGATTCTTGCTAGTTTTTGAGGGAAAAGAGAGAGGAGATCCAGATCCACATCTCCACCAATCACTTTCTCCTCTATGTGAGGGGAACCCCTTGGATCTAGATCTTGGAGTTCTTGGTGTTCTCTTTCTCGTTCTTCCTCTCATTTTCCTCCCTAGCATTAGTTGCTTTGGTGGGATTTGAGAGAGAAGGACTTGGGCACTCCGTGTGCCCTTGCCATTGCATTTGGTGCATCGGTTTGAGTTCTCCACGTGATACGTGGAAGTTGCAAGTTGAGAAGCTTATTACTCTTGGGTGCTTGGTACCCTTGAGCTTGTTCCTCTTGGGTGCTTGGGCGCCCTAGACGGTTGTTGGTGTTCGGAGCTCAATCATTGTGGTGCAAAGCTCCGGGCAAGTGTCGGGGTCTCCAACTAGGTTGTGGAGATCGCCCCGAGCAATTTGACGGGTTCGGTGACCGCCCCCAAGGGTTGCCAAAGTGTACGGGTTCGGTGACCGTCCCCAAGGGTTGCCATTTGTACGGGTTCGGTGACCGCCCTCAAGGGTCCCTTAGTGGAATCACGGCATCTTGCATTGTGCGAGAGCGTGAGGAGATTACGGTGGCCCTAGTGGCTTCTTGGGGAGCATTGTGCCTCCACACCGCTCCAAACGGAGATTAGCATCCGCAAGGGTGTGAACTTCGGGATACATCGTCGTCTCCTCGTGCCTCGGTTATCTCTTACCCGAGCCCTTTACTTATGCACTTTACTTTGTGATAGCCATATTGTTTCTTGTCATATATCTTGCTATCACATAGTTGCTTATCTTTCTTAGCATAAGTTGTTGGTGCACCTAGGTGAGCCTAGTTGTTGTAGGCTTTGTGCTTGGCAAATTAACCGCTAGGTTTATTCCGCATTTGTTCAAGCCTAAACCGTAATTATTTTAAAGCGCCTATTCACCCCCCCTCTAGGCGACATCCACAATCTTTCAATCTTCATGAGATTTAGGAGCAAACTTTGAACGACGATGCTTATCAAGAATGTAGCACTTTGAGCCGAATACTCGAAAGTATCCAACTTGAGGCTTGTTACCGGTGAGGAGCTCGTATGCCGTCTTGCCGAGTAGCTTGTGAAGATATAAGCGATTTGTTGCGTGACAAGCTGTCTCAACTGCTTCTGCCCAAAAGTGCTTTGGCGTCTTGTATTCATCAAGCATCGTTCTTGCCATTTCGATGAGCGCCCGGTTCTTCCTCTCAACAACTCCATTTTGTTGAGGTGTGTACGTAGCCGAGAACTCATGTGAAATCCCTTCTTCGTCAAGAAAGGTGTCCACATTTGCGTTCTTGAAATCCGTTCCGTTGTCACTCCGAACCTTCTTGATCTTCACATCAAACTGATTTTGGGCTTTCCTAGCGAAGTTTCTGAAGATCTTCTGGACCTGCGACTTGTCATTAAGAAAGAATACCCACGTAAACCTTGAAAAGTCATCAACTATAACTAGACCAAAAGAATTTCCACCGAGACTCTTGTAGGCGTTGGGACCAAAAAGATCCATGTGAAGTAGCTCGAGTGGCCTCCTTGTGGTCATGATGTTCTTCACGGGATGTCTTCCTCCAACCTGTTTACCTGCTTGACAAGCACTGCAAAGTCTATCCTTATCAAATATGACATCATTGACTCCAAGGATATGATTTCCTTTAATAAGCTTGTCAAGGTTTCTCATGCCAACGTGACCTAGTCGTCTATGCCACAACCAATCTTTTAAGGATTTAGCAACAAAGCAAGTTTTAGGTTGTGCCTTTTTAGAGAAATCGACAATGTAAAGATCACCTCTACGCATACCCGTAAAGACCATTTTATGATTGTCTCGACGAAATACTTGGCAATCTACCTCAGTAAATAGGACATTCAAACCGAAATCAGCAAGTCTAGATACTGAAAGTAAGTTGTAGCCAAGAGATTCAATGAGCATGACATTTTGAATGGAACTATCATGTGAGATGGCCACCTTACCAAGGCCAACCACTTTACCCTTTGAATTATCACCAAAGGTGACATATTTTCGAGGGCCGTTGTTTTCAGCGAGCTCACGAAACATCTCTTCATCTCCGGTCATATGATCAGTCATCCACTATCAAGAACCCATTCCTTTCCTCCTGATTCATATCCCCAAAGATTTGCCATAAGACCAAAATGTCTCATTGCATCATCAAGATCAAAGTCACTATCATCATCATCATAATATTCATGTTCATCATGATCTTGTGACTCATCATTTCCTAGAGAGGGTAATTCATTAGATAAATGATCAAAGTGGTTACTTTTATGAATTCTTATAGCTTTGAGTATGATATCGTTAATAATTCCAACATCTCCTTTAGCATGCTTAAGATTGGCAAGTTCAAAAAGACATTTACCAAAACTATGATCACTAGAGTTCATCTTACTCAAGGCAATAGATTTATGGAGAATTTCATCCAAAGTTTTCAAGGAATAATCGGGAAATCGTTCCTCAAGAAATTTCCATATGGTATAGGCACAATTGTGAGTAGGCAAACTAGCAATCAAATTTTTGGGCAATCCTCTAATGATGAGCTCAATAGTTCTAAGATTGCGAATCATGTCAATATCTTCATCTAGGGTAGGATGCAAGGGATCAATATGGGGTGCACAAGGGCTAGCAATATACTTGTTCAAATGATATTGATTGAAGATTACAAGCATCTCATTTTTCCACTCATGAAAATACTCTCCCTCAAGAATAGGCACTCTATGTCTAAGACTCCCTAATGTAGACACATCGATCTTCCTCCAATGATGATTAAACCAAGGTAATGGAGACCAAAGCTCTGATACCACTTGTAGGATCTAGAAGTAGATGTGTCTAGAGGGGGGGTGATTAGACACTTAATGCTAGAGTTGCAATTTTTAAGCTTTTTCGGTTTAAGTGGAGTTTAGGCACAATTTCAACACACACAATACATATCAAGCAAGCATGCAAAGAGTATATGGGCAGCGGAATGTAAAGCATGCAACTTGCAAGAATGTAAAGAGAAGGGTTTGGAGAATTCAAACGCAATTGAAGACACGGATGTTTTTCCCGTGGTTCGGATAGGTGGTGCTATCCTACATCCACGTTGATGGAGACTTCAACCCACAAAGGGTAACGGTTACATCCACGTTGATGGAGACTTTAACCCACGAAGGGTAACGGTTGCGCGAGTCCACACAGGGCTCCACCCACGAAGGGTCCACGAAGAAGCAACCACCCACAAAGGGTCCACGAAGAAGCAACCTTGTCTATCCCACCATGGCCATTGCCCACACAGGACTTGCCTCACTAGCGGTAGATCTTCACGAAGTAGGCATCTCCTTGCCCTTACAAACTCCTTGGTTCACTCCACAATCTTGTCGGAGGCTCCCAAGTGACACCTAGCCAATCTAGGAGACACCACTCTCCAAGAAGTAACAAATGGTGTGTAGGTAATGAACTCCTTGCTCTTGTGCTTCAAATGATAGTCTCCCCAACACTCAACTCTCTCTCATAGGATTTGGATTTGGTGGAAAGAAGATTTGAGTGGAAAGCAACTTGGGAAGGCTAAAGATCAAGATTCATATGGTAGGAATGGAATTTCTTGGTCTCAACACATGAGTAGGTGGCTCTCTCTCAGAACATGTGAGTTGGAATGGTGTATGTGTTCTGATGTCTCTCACCCGAATGAAGAGGAGGTGGAGGGGTATATATAGCCTCCACACAAAATCCAACCGTTACACACAATTTACCAATCTCGGTGGGACCGAATCAACATAAACTCGGTCGGACCGAAAATGTAAACCTAGTGACCGTTAGTGATTTCGGTGGGACCGACTGGATCAACTCGGTGGGACCGATGTGCTAGGGTTAGGGTAAATCCAAAACTCGGTTTGACCGATTACTCAAACTCGGTGGGACCGATTTGGGTAATAAGTGAAACTGAGATTTGGTCAAGCAAACTCGGTGGGACCGATTGCATATCTCGGTGGGACCGAGAATATTGCAATGGGTAACAGAGAGTTTGCAAGCCCATCTCGGTGAGACCGAGATCCCATCGGTGAGACCGAACTGATTAGGGTTTGGCAGTGGCTAATGACAAGTGAAACTCGGTGGCGCCGGATAAGGAAGAATCGGTAGGACCGAGTTTGGCTTAGGGTTTAGGTCATATGTGGATATGGGAAAGTAGTTGAGGATTTTGGAGCATATCATTAAGCACATGAAGCAAGAGGCTCATTAAGCAACACCTCATCCCTCCTTGATAGTATTGGCTTTTCCTAAAGACTCAATGTGATCCTGGATCACTAAAATATAAAATGAAGAGTCTTGAGCTTGAAGCTTTAGCCAATCCTTTGTCCTCAGCATCTTGAAGGAGTTCCCACAACCTTTAGTCCATGCCACTCCATTGTTGAACTTATCTGAAACATGCTAGATCGAAATGTTAGTCCAACAAGAGATATGTTGTCATCAATTATCAAAACCACCTAGGGAGCACTTGTGCTTTCAATTACAAGTCAAGGTTGTGAAGGCTCGAATACATAAGTTAGCGAAAGCAACAGCATCTGAGTACAGACATAAGATAAACAAGTTTGCCTTAAAAAGGCTGAGCAAAACAACGACATCTATATCGAAAAGGTGCAGGCCTCCTGCTTGGGGCCTCCTAACTACTCCTGGTCGTGGGTCTCCACGTAGTAGTAGGCTCCGTTGGTGTAGTAGTAGTCATCAGCGGGATCAACTGGCTCCTGGGCTCCATCATCTGATCGCAGCAATCGGGTAGAGGGGGAAAAGGTAGCAAAGCAACCGTGAGTACTCATCCAAAGTACTCGCAAGACTTACATCAAATCTATACTAAGTATGCATCGGTATCAAAGGAATGGGACTATATCTTTGGACTATACTGCAGAAATGCCAGGATAAAGGAGAGAAGCTCATCCTATCGAAAATTGCATCTACTACGGCCATCATCTTGCAGCAGTAGATTAGAGGAGCATATAACATTATTTAGTAACATGTATATATCACCAAAACCCAGAGATCCTTCATCGACTACCCAAAGAAAAAGCGATCTCGGGGTGCTAAAACAATTAAGTATCATAATAGTATCCGGTTCTAGTTATAGTAGATCGGGATACAACTCCAAGCGTCATGTTACCGTGGACAGGGCTATTCGAATAGTTTAACTTCCCTGTAGAGGTGCACCAAGTTACCAGATATGCTCAACCACCTCTGGCCGGACACACTTTTCTGGGTAATGCCCGGCCTCGGATAATCAACACGCCATAGACCAACCTAGGCTCTCCAGAGAGGTTAGCACGCCGGTCTAAATCCTAAGTTCTCGGGGGTCTTGGGCCCATCGCCCTTTGCACTTCTGCATGTTGCGTGACTGGCCGGGGACCAAACCCACTTCTTTATACAAGCGCAGGTGGTTATTGTCCACCCCAACAATCAGCCCGCATCTCTAAACTATGATATCTGGATCGCTTTCGGAAGGAACGTACGACGCTGAGGGTCCCATATACCATTATCTCGCGCGTCGGTTAGTGCGTATAGGCCAGCGGCCAACTCAGATCAAATACCCAAACCCGTTAGTCTATTATTAGCATCTCACGGAGACGATCAGGGCCGTTGCTCCGACTAGATAACTCGAGGACCACGGCTAGGGACCAGGCCCACCCCTATCCTAGGTGGTCTCAACCTGCCCTGTTGTTCCGCCACATTATCTCTCGTGGGTACCCTTGAGGCCGACCTGCCTTTATCATTGTAACAGTCGGGGTTCAGGTCCATACCATGAATGTGTAACCGGAGGAATCACCCTCGATAGGTTTACCTCGATATACTACATTGTAGAGTTATTACCTAGAGTGAAATACGAGGAATCACCTTCAGTGGATCACACTAGATGTTCTACACTACAGAGTCGTCATCGTGAGTGAAATACAAGGAATCGGCCTCGATAGATCACACTTGATACGCAACCATACATGGACCTGGTACATTCATCGGACAAAACCATACTTGCAACTAGTACATTCAGTGGACACGACCATACTTGGATCTGGTACATTCAGCGGACACAACCATAGTTCGGCCTGATACATTCAGCCGATGCAATTATACTTTGACTTGGTACATTCACCCGAAAGCAACCATACATGAACCTGTTACAATACTTGGACCTAGTACATTCAGCCGGATGCAACCATACATGGACCAGGTACATTCGTCCAGACGCAACCATACTTGGACCTGCTACATTTAGCAGACGAACCCATACATGGACCTCGTACATTAACCATACATGGACCTTGTACATTCACCGGACATGATCATACATGGATCTAGTACATATAGTCGACGCAACTATACTTAGACCTAGCACATTAAGCCGACGCAACCATACATGAATGTGATACATTTATCCGATAAAATCATACTTGGACCTGGTACATTCAGCGAAGCAACCATAATTGGATCTGATACGTTTAGTGGACATAACCATATTTGGATCTGATACATTCAACATGATTATACTTGGACTTGGTACATTCACCCGAAAGCAACCATACATGAACCTGTTACAATACTTGGACCTAGTACATTCAGCCGGATGCAACCATACATGGACCAGGTACATTCGTCCAGACGCAACCATACTTGGACCTGCTACATTTAGCAGACGAACCCATACATGGACCTCGTACATTAACCATACATGGACCTTGTACATTCACCGGACATGATCATACATGGATCTAGTACATATAGTCGACGCAACTATACTTAGACCTAGCACATTAAGCCGACGCAACCATACATGAATGTGATACATTTATCCGATAAAATCATACTTGGACCTGGTACATTCAGCGAAGCAACCATAATTGGATCTGATACGTTTAGTGGACATAACCATATTTGGATCTGATACATTCAACATGATTATACTTGGACTTGGTACATTCAGTCGGAAGCAACCATACATAGACCTGGTACAATACTTGGACCTAGTACATTCAGCGAGACGCAACCATACATGGACCAGGTACATTCATCCAGACAGAACCATACTTGGACCTGGTATATTTAGCGGACACAACTATACAAGGACCAGGTACATTTCCGTCACAACCATATATGAACCTAGTACATTCAGGCAATGCAACCATAATTGGACCTGGTACATTTAGCGGACACCACCATACTTGGATTTGTTACATTCATCCGACGCAACCATACTTAGACCGGGTACATTCAGCCGACACAACCATACTTAGACCTGGTACATTCAGCCGATACAACCATACATGGACCAGGTACGTTCACCAGACACAACCCTTCTTGGGCTTAGTACATTGAGCGGACGCAATCATAATTGGCCCTAGTACATTCAGCCGACAACCCCATACTTGGACCTTGTACATTCAACCGACACAATCATACTTTTAGACCTGGTACATTCAGTGGACACAATCATACTCGGAAATGGTACCTTCATCGGACCCCAAACGTACTTGGACCTACTACACTCAGACAACACAAATCATAATTCAATTTTTTTTCAGGTTGTGCTGCCTTTTCTAAGTGGGAAGTAGGAATTGGATTGACCAATACCAATTCTAGTACATCTTTGGAATTAGGGCAACTCGAACGCCCCGACGCAATTCGTCCGTGCGTGTCCGTTTGTGTGGAAACAGACGAAAACATCGACCCAACACGTCGACTTAAAACCATATTTGGTCTGCTCGCTGTCCGTCTGGACGCACTCCCGGCCAAATTTGCCCCCGATTTGCGTCCACACTAACCCAAGAAAGACACCTCGCGCGTCTGCTCAATTTCCGCCTCAGGCCTGCGCGTCAGCCGCCCAACTACCTCACGCGGTCATATACGTCACCGAACACAATCATACTTAGGCCTGGTACATTCAGCCGACACAACATACTTGGACCTGGTACATTCCATACACATTACTAGCCTTTAATTCTATACACATTGCTACCTGCCAATTCAAAGTTTTTAGGGGATAACAACGTGAACAAAACTAAGTGAAACCTTACCATACAAAATTGTAGAGATGCAAGATGCTCTCTCAATTCATCTTTACTATTTAACTTTGCTAAGCCAACTATTCACTTTGGTATTCCTTAAAGGAGTCTGTATATCCATGCATGGATAAAGACCCACTATGCACTCCATTATGCTACTTGTATGCAATGGATATTTTAAAACTATACGATAATAAAATATGGTAAATTATAATATTTGAAATCCAGTTGTCATTTTATTACCAATGTTCATATTCCTATAAAAAAATCTCAGTTAAATATATTGCAAGCAATTCCCGCAGCAACGCACGGGGTATCATCTTCAAAAGAGTTGTCTAACATCTGCTTCTCTCAGTTTTCATAAAAAATTAATTATATCTACCTGTCAATTTATACAGAAAGGGCTAGATATTGAGTAGGGCGTTTCGGTGCCCACGCTCTTCTGCACCCGGTTAGAAAAAAATTCGTAAAAAAAATTTGAAAAAAATCCAATTTTTTCTGGTACACAATTCTTTTTTACTGAGAGCTCCTCGGATGTCCAAATGATTTGAAAATTGGAGTGGACCTCATGCATCAAATTATCTACTGCACAAAAAAATTGGAATTTTTTAGTATTTGTTTTTATTTTATTTTCGTCAGCGCGGGTGCAGATGAGCTCAGGTGCAGAGATTGATTTTCGCTAGATATTCCCGTGTAGTTGCATGAAAAGTTATCGGGTTTAAAAAAATATATTAAATCCTTTTGGGTTTATAGAAGTTATTGAAGAGTTTTTTTCCTCAACTTCTCATAAACAATATTTACGGAAGCCTCAGTCAATAAGATAATATTTACGGAAGCTGTTGCTCTAGCGCATTACTGCCTCTCACTTTTCTCCTTCCTTCTCTACCCAACATTCCCGCCCCCTCTCTCTCTCTCTCTTATAGTAAACGTTTCTTTTCTCTCTCTCTGTTCTTTTTCACGCAAACTCTCTCGCAGGCTCAAAAGAGTCTCTCTCTCCTCACATTTATCCTCTCTCTTCAATAGTTGCGTGGTTTCCAATTAAAAAAGCATGGTGGGTTGAACAGTGAACCGATCTGTCACTGTTGCCAGGCCTGTGCACTGGCTGCCTAGCCCCCGCTGCCTACACCGTTTGCGATCGTCAAATTTAATTATGATTTGCTTCGAGCATCCGCTAGTGTATAGGTCACTCTGGAATCTGGATGTACGAGGTCAAAATATTATTATTCATTGGCCTTAATTTTGTTGTTGTGAAATGCCCTTAATAGTTTTGGTGGGGCTGTTGGGCGTCCTACAAGATATTAATGGGTAGACACACTAAATATTAATAGAAGGTGTTTTTACCTGACCTATCTCATGCTCTATGACAAGTGGGTCGTATTACACAGGAATCCACAACGCATTTTCAATGGTAAACGTGATTAGTTGAAGCCAGTTATAGCCGCAATGATCACGCCCCTGCAGCCTTTTAATCGCCATTGGCTAGCTAGAACTGTGTCGTTCGTGAGCCACATGTACCGCCCGTCGCTGATTATAAACAATTGACACTCTCTCGGTAGCCACTCTCTGCTGCAGAAAGAACATGACCAACTATTATAAAAACTCTGTCGTGAAACCTAGGGTCCCGCATTGGTTGCACCACATGCACACTGACCATGACAAGTCCTTTCACCGCATGCATAAAAATATATGGAGAAACAGCCGAGGCCTGACAGGGCTACAACAGTACTGTCAAGTCATCTGTGCCTCCATCGGAAAGGTGCCTATGACCGGCCGTGCCATCTGATTAATTAACCTGCAGATGCAAATGCACTGCTGCTGTCATTTGTCCACACGAATCTTCAAGTTGCTAGACACGTCCGATAAGAGGGTGTCGGGGCACCCGGATGCCATAGCACCTTTTCGAATTCATGAATCCTTCAAGACTAAAAGAAGGACATTAGAACATCTCTGATAGACCCTTATATCTTCCCGACCCGTAAAATAACCGCCAGTTTAGATTTTGAGCAAAAATAGTGACCCAAACAGAAACCTTAAAGGCATCCGACTCTTAAATTTTTTGAGGGGCATGGTAAAATTCCCTACTCCGAGCCGTGAAAACCCAGCCCCCCTCCCCCTCGCCCCATGGGTGCCCTGTATCCCGCGAAAGCGGTTAACGGGAGGGCCATTTTAGCGCGCGCTCCCCACATCCCCTCCCGCAGCCGCCCGCCACCGTCGCCGCCGGCCCGCCGCCTGTGATTTCGACCATCTCCGCCAGCGGAATCTCTTTGTCGGGCTGACTAGGCCCGGGTCCACTCGTTGGCGCCCCGAATCCGCCGAGCCGAGGTGCCCCTGGTCGCCGCCGCCCTAGATCGATCGCCGCTGAGTCGTCGGCCGCCCTGGATTCGCTGAGCTGTCCTCATTCGCCAAACCGCCCCCGGTGGGCCCCTTTTTCTGCCCCTTGTAGCTCGATCGCAGCTGAAATTTTGTTGGTGCAAGCTCGCATGCGGTTTTTTGTAGATGGATTTGAGCCCTTGAGAGCAATTTTTGCTCGAGGATTCGTCCTCGTCCTATGACTTGGATGTGGATTCACTGCTCAAACGCCATCGGCAGCAGATGGTGGTGGCGGTCCTAGCCATGAAGGAGGTCAAGGATCAAAACCGCAAGAGACGGCGAGGATCGACTGTCGGCCGTCTTGGCATCCCTCGTAACCGCCTTCTCGGGAACATGATGTTGATGCAAGACTACTTCGTGGACAATCCTACCTATCCGCCGCACCTCTTCCAGAGAAGGTATCGTATGCGCCGATCCCTCTTCGTAAAAATTGTGCAAGCTTGCGAGGCCAATTCTCGGGGTTTTACTCAAAGGAGAAACGTTGCGGGCTTGTTGGGTTTCAGCGCATATCAAAAAATCTCCGCAGCTATGCGGGTGATTACATAAGGCATCCCGGCTGACTATGTCGACGAGTATCTTCGCATTGGCGAAGATACTACAATTAAGTCAGTGCGTAGGTTCACCAAAGTGATCATCCGCGTCTTTGGTCCTGTCTATCTTCGTGAAATCAACGAGGAAGACAAAAAAATGATGGCAGCAAATGAGAAGCGAGGTTGGCCCGGCATGCTAGCAAGCGTTGATTTGCATCCACTGGACTTGGAAAAACTGCCCGAAGGCATGGCACGGGCAGTATTGTGGCAAGTCTCGTGATGCAACAATTGTGCTAGAGGCCATAGCATCCGTGTATTTGTGGACTTGGCATTGTTTTTTTGTATGCCTGGTACTCTCAATGATATAAATGTGTTGCAACAATCTCATTTGTTTGCTAGACTTGCTAGTGGTGATGTTCCTGCTTGCAATTTCATAGTGAATGGGCATGAGTACACAAAGGGTTACTATCTTGCAGATGATATTTACCCTTCTTGTTGTACATTTGTCAAGAGCATTAAAAAGCCCAAAACTAAGAAGCATATTGAATTTGCAAAGGTACAAGAGGCTTCCCGAAAAGATATTGAAAGAGACTTCAGGGTTTGCAATCTAGATTTGCCATTGTTCGTGGTCCTGCTCGTTTTTGAAACAAGCAAACCCTGAGTAACATCATGACATGTTGTGTGATTCTTCGTTCGAGTTTTGACTATCATGAAGAAAAGAAGGGACTATAGTTGCAGGTGGAATCATGTGATGTTAAGGGAGTAGTAGCAGAGCTCATGAATAATGGTTCAAGTCCAAGGTACACGAAAATTCACGCATGGTGGTTTCAAGATGGCGAGAACATATTTGCCAAGGTGAAGGTTAAAATATGTATCGAACATTAGGTCTATGAATTAGGGTTGTTTTAGTCGGACACGTCTAACCCAAGCCTATTATATGTAGGCACCATGGAGTAGTCAAATAGACTAGAACAGAGGTCACGAGAAGGACGGTCGGGACGCCCTGGTAGGGGTGGCCGGACCAACCACGGAGTGGTGGTCGGAGCACTATTTGATGACCTCAGAAGGCGTATAATCGGACTGTATCATGTGATTTGATACATGGGGAGAAGCACCCATAGTCATGCCCTAGGATTTAGCCATGTTGATACACCTCGTTAAGAAATGTTGGTGCCGTTACTCGTGCTTGTGGAATTGTTTGTCCTCGACGGATCGACAATGGCCTCGAATTATCCTAACACTATTTATTCTTATCATCATGTCAAGCATAAACCTATTTATACACTTCTTCATGGAGCTGAGCTTGCGGGGATCGTCACATCATTCGGTTACACTAGTAGAAAAAGGATCAAATGTGAAGCACATTAGTGCCGGTTTGAATTTGAGCCGGCACTAATGTGACCATTAGTGCCGGTTCCAACGGCTAGGCGGACGGGCATCATTAGTACCGGTTCGTGGGCAACCTTTAGTACCGGTTCATGCCACGAACCGGTACTAATGAGGCCAGTGTGGCTGTGGTCAGGCTGGGGCCCCCACGAAGACCTTTAGTACCGGTTCATGGCATAAACCGGTACTAGAGTTTCTTAGTAAGCTGATTTTTAGTCCCACCTCGCCAAGAGAGAGCCAGTATGAGCGGTTTATAAGCCGTGAGTGCAGAGATAATGACGAAGAGGCGCAATGCTCACCTGCACGTTGATTAGCTTCAAGCCTTTCGGAATAGCACAGATTGCACTGAGCTATGTGCAGTGCAGTCTACACTATTCTGAAAGGCTTGAAGCAAATTAACCAGCACTGCACCTCTTTTTTATTTTTAATAACTTATTTGAACTCCGGACTTCTTTTGTGTTTAGTATGCAGCATTCAAAGCGACGTCATCAATTTTCAACATGTTCTGACATCATTTGTTGTTTTTCGGTCATTTACCTAATTGTCTAGAGAGACAAATGACCGTG